>NW_024081323.1:162845-340865 GCF_003009895.1 Hyaena hyaena
GGTTTTATTTTTCAGTATTACTTTGGCTATTTGGGGTCTTTTGTGGTTCCATACAAATTTTAGGATAGTTTGTTCTAGTTTTGAGAAGTATGCTGGTGCAATTTTGATTGGAATTGCATTCAGTGTGTAGATTGCTTTGGGTAGTAATGACATCTTAACTATATTTATTCTTCCTATCCATGAGCATGGAATGTTTTTCCATTTCTTTGTGTCTTCTTCAATTTCCTTCATAAGTTTTCTATAGTTTTCATCATACAGATCTCTTGCATCCTTGGTTAGGTTTAATCCTAGGTATTTTATGGTTTTTTGTGCAATTGTGAATGGGATCAGTTTCTTGATTTCTCTTTCTGTTGCTTCATTATTGGTGTATAAAAATGCAACCAATTACTCTACGTTGACTTTGTACCCTGCAACTTGGCTGAATCAAATCCACACCCAACATGGGTCTCATACTCACAACCCTGAGATTAAGGGTTATAGACTCTACCGCCTGAACCAGTCAGGCATTCCTAAAAAAAACGATTCTATTAACCCAGGAATCTTTACTTCCTTGTTAAACAGAAGTATAAGAAAAATGAAATACCAAATTACACATCATTATCAGATATAACTTGGAAACTCAAACATACTTCATGTATGTTTTTGGAAAATTGGCAGATATATGCCATAATTTAGGAAGGCAACAATGATAAGGAGCAAAGAGAACAAAAACCCAAGTTATCAAGACTGATGAGTTCTGATTTAAAATATATTTAATTTTTTCTGTATAAAAAATACTAAGCTATATATACACAACTTTGAATATCATCTTGAGCAATTAAAGGACAGAAATTAGGCATTCCTAATGTTTAAATAAACATACTTAAATAAAAGTACAGTCTTTTGAGTAATAAGAATGGTTTTCCATTTCTTTTTTTTCTAAAAGTTTTTTTTCAATGTTTATTTTGAGGGGAGAGAGAGATCTCGAGCAGAAGCGGGCAGAGAGAGAGGGAAAGAGAAAATCAAAAGCAGGGTCCATACTGTCAGCTTGGAGCTTGATGTAGATCTCAATCCCAGAAACTGCGAGATGATGACCTAAGCTGAAATCAAGGGTTGCTCAACTGACAGAGCCACCCAGGTGCCCCTGTGATTTCTAGTATAAAAAGATAATAAGCAACTTATCCACAGAATAATCTTATTATTCATAGTATAGATTAAGAGCAAGATAAATTTATTTGTTATGTTATCTCTACAAACAGATACAGGCAATTTACCTTAAGAAAATGTTCCAATAGTCAGAGACAAATTAATTCATATTATTTAAGTTTCTGTTTGTGCATTTGTAATTTTTCGTCTTTTAATTCTTTGATGTGAATTAAAGATGCAGAGGACTAAAATATGACCAGCATGACAGAAATCTTATTACCTTCCTTTCAAGGAGGACAAAAGAAAAACTGAGAAGAAAAGTACAGTATGTACAATATAAATATTTAACACGGAGATGGTAGGAGAGATGTTGTCAAAATTATACTGACCTTTTGAGTTTTGTTTTATAACATGTATTTGTTGTTCTCTATGGCTTGTTTCCTTAGACAACCCATATACCTCTGATTCTATGCTACAGAAAACTGCTGAACTATCCAGGTAGGACAATGAAACACTCTCAATCTCATATAATATTAGATACAAAATAACTTGGAGATTCACAGATCTCAGGGCTCTCCTGTGCTTGGAATCTAGGAATTTTGCCAGGGCAAAAGGTGTGTGAGGGAAGAGGATGTCTCCAGAATCTTGGCTTTAGAGTAGCCTTGCAGTGTCCAACAAGAAAATAGCCCTATAATATTGAACTAGATACTGCTAGGATTTTATGCTTGCATTAAAATGGTGACATTATCAAAAAGACAGGAGATGCTGCCAAATATGTGTTTCTTTGCTTTATGTTTACTTAACTGCAGACAAATGCCTGGAAGTATGTCTTGTTACTACCGCGGACTAAGCCCGGGTTCCTGCCGACATTTTTATTTTCCAAAGAGTTACTTTCTTTAAAATTGTAGTTTTGCATTTTGTATACATAGCTATTCATATCTTACCATATATTGCCAAATCAATGGGTTATAGTATAAATGTACTAAAATAAGACAACTTTAGGCCAATGCTTCTATCAAATTATTTGCTTATCACCCTGAAGCAGTAACTCCTCTGACCTTCTACCAACAGGTCTGCTCCATAAAGGACGATGTCAAGGGAATGAGAGATTAGCCACACACTAGGAGAAAGTATTTGCAAAAAGACACATAAGGGAAAGGATTGGTAATGGAGACAGTAGAAAGATCCATGGCTGCCAGGGAGTGAGGGGAAGAGATAAGTAAATGGAAAATAGGATCTTTAGGGCAGTGAGAATACTTTGTTATGCTACTATAATGATAGGTGGATGTCATTACACATTTGTCTATACCTATAGTATGTATACTAAGAGTGAACTCTAATTGCAACTATGAACGTTGGGTGACTATCATGTGTCAATGTGGGTTCATCAACTGTAACAAATGCTCTACTCTGGTAGGAAATGTTGATAATGGGTTATGCATGAGTAAAGGGAAAAAGTAAATGGGAAATCTCTGTCCTTCTCAATTTTGCTGTGAACATAAAACTGCTCTTAAAAGATAAAATCTTTAATAAAAAATTTACTCTTTGAGAAATATACACTGGATATATATAGGTGGTCTTACACAGTGATATTCAAATTTTATATCCAACCAAAGAGAATTTTATTTATCTAATTTTTTATGTTTACTTATTATTGAGAGAGAGAGACAGACCATGGGCAGGGAGAGAGAGAGAGAGAGAGAGAGAGAGAGAGAGAATCTGAAGCAGACTTCAGTCTCCAAGCTATCAACACAGAGCACAAAGTGGGGCTCAAACTCAGGAATGGCAAGATCATGACTTGAGCTGAGGCCAGACGTTTAACCGACTGAGCCATCCAGGTGCTCTACTAAATAGCATTTTAAATTGTCAGATACTACTGGGAAGATAATAGAAGTGACATAATTATATCCATTATACTTTATATATTTTCACAAATACATACATTTACAGTTATATACTTAATAATTTTATACGTAAATTTACTACATAATTTTATCTGTAATAATTTCTTAACACTCCAAAGGTATCTCAGATTAAAATTTACTTTAAAAGGTGTAGGAGTGCCTGGGTGGCTCAGTTGGTTAAGTGTCGGACTTTGGTTCAGGTCATGATCTAGTTGCTTATGGGTTTAAGCCCTGTGTTGGGTTCTGTACTGACAGCTCGATGCCTGGAGCCTGTTTCAGATTCTGTGTCTCCCTCTCTCTCTCTGCCCCTACTCCACTCGCACTCTGTTTCTCTCTCACAAAAACAAATAAATGTTAAAAAAAATTATAAATAAATAAATAAAAGGTTTAAACTTGTGGGAATTTTGGCTTATAATTGTTTCTTTAAACTAACTTCCCTCATAAAATTCACATCTGAACTGATCCAACTAAGAATAAAACTTACTAGACGTACCTGGGTGGTTTAATTGGTTGTGTCCTATTCTTGATATCGGCTCAAGTCATGTCATGATTTCATGGTTTGTGAGTTTGGAAAAACAATAAAACATTATATACACATGCGTGTGTGTATGCACACAGAGCCATGAATGTACATACAGGCAAATGGAAATATTTTAATAATACTCAGGCCTTTAAAATATGTTTAAGAAAAAAATAACTCTTACAATACTGAAAAAAATTCAAACATTAAAAGAAAAACCGTGCAAAAAGTAAAATGCTTAACTTGAAAATATAATAACATGTCTTACCATCTCACATCTCACCTCAGCTAACTTTCTTTAGCCCTATCTGTGTTTCATTAACTTGCCTTTATTATTATTATTTTTATTCTTAATTTTTATTATTGTTTCATATATTTAAAAAAATATTTCTTTTGAGAGAGAGAGAGTGTGTGTGTGTGTGTGGATGTACATGAGCAGGGGATGGGCAGAGAGAGAAGGAGAGAGAGAGAGAGAGAGAATCCCAAATGGAGCCTGAAGCGAACCTCGATCCCATGAATTGTGAGATCATGATCTGAACTAAAACTAAGAGTCAAACTGAGTCACCCAGGTGCCCCTGTTTCCTACAACATTTGAACAGTAAGACATTAATGAAAGTTTGTTGATGTGCAATTTGTGTCTCTCCTCTTTAATGACAAAAGAAGAAACCAAAAGAATAAAAACCTTTATAAAAACCTGCAATGACCATGTAGGCCAAATTTTAGGAAGTAGAGACAATAAAATGTTCTCAAAAGGAATAGTACAAACTAAAAGGGTGGACGCAAGTTGTTAACCTCACATATTACTGTTTCTTAGGAAGCCTATGGAAATGAATTCATGATGTCCTTAAGATGCAAACTCTATTAGATATATTTGAAAAAAAATAAAAAGGGGGAAAAAGCTCTTTGGGAAAAATGATAAAAACCTACAGTTACCTTCTGCCACTAGATGGAGCCCAGGCATCTATATGGCAAAATGCTCACTATGTTTACATTTGGTTATATTTGATTTAGAAACCCTTATATTAGTATAAGCTGAAAGGGGAATGGGAAGACAATAGGTGTCTTTTATACTCTAGTATCTTGGTGAAATAAAAATTAACAACAGACATTACTTAAGAATCTTTTTTTGGCCTTTTTTTAAAAAAATTAAATACTGATTCCCTAGCATGCAAAACACACAGACCTACCTCTTTAGTTTCATGCCTGCCTCCTAACATTCTATTTTATAAAGGCTTCCCTAGAATTATTAACAAATATCTTAGAATTATTCTACTTTAATTTTTCTTATTTTTTTCTGAACCTACTGATCATATGAAACATTCATTCTTGATCTTTTTTGTTTCTTTTATATGTGGCAACAGTCATTGCATTTAAAGAAGTGGCCTTCTCTCTTGTGACAAAATGACAAAACTCTATGATTATCCTTATGGGTTGGATATCAAATTCAAGTATACAAATACCTACTTTGGATGAACAGATATGATCCATTTTGTTGTGAGTTTCACCTTTAGACCTCTGGGAAGTAGGGCAATCATAAAAGGGTTCTTATGTGCAAAAGGCATGGGGAGAAAGGAGAAGACAGACTTGGTGCATTTTGCCTTCAATAATTGAACTAGTCAGACTTCCAAGTATTTATTTTCTTGGAAATGTTAAAAACAAAAACGGAAACAAAACATAGTTCCAGGATCAAGACAGGAAAAATTATGTGAACTGCTGAACAGTTCACAACTTTCCAAAAAATAGAATTTTGACATTTGTAGTCCTAATTATATCAATTCTTTTAGATCAATCCTGAAAATTCACAACATATAGTATTTGTGATTTTGCCAAGGCAAAGATTTGAATCCTGTGTGGTATTATGAGCCTAAAATAATTGCCTAAGTGTTTCAGAGCCGATATAGTTAAATGCCTAGAATATGTGTTGTAACTCAGCTCTGTAGTTCTCAACTTATTATTTATGGTAGAAATGTTTTTTGACTGTGTTGACAAAGTTTTTCTAAACCTTCATTTTGATATTTTGTGGTTCATATTTGCAATTAGTATAAAGATAGCTAAAAACTGAAAAAGCTTGAGGCTAGTGTCAAAAGAAGAAGGAGAAACCAGTGTTGGAGGAGGCAAAACACCTTGGGATAGGGAGAAAATATTGGCTACCAAAAATGAGGATTTGAATTTGGATACCAGGAAGAAAAGGAACAAGTGTGGATATAACTGGACTGAGCCTGAGGCATCTTCCTGAAGCTTTATTCCTTCCTTACATGCACAAGTAATTTGTTCAGCACTGACAATTTATGAACTAACAAGTTCAGCTACTGAGTTAGGGAAGATACATATCTATAAGTTCAGGTCAATTATGAAATTTACGAGTTTAATGAGAAAAAAAGATGAAAGATTAGAAAAGAGACAACCATGGCATAATGATATAGGAAATAGGATACAATAGGATACTATACGATGGTTATCTACCTTTGGGGTGTATATAGTTTGGAAGTGAGAAGGAAAGAGAAGAGGCTTCCATGAAATAATGATATGGTGATTTCTTAAGCTATTATAAATTCTGGCAGATTAAGGAAGATTGTGATTGAGAGCAAAGAAAGGAGATTCTTCCCATACGTATTCTCCCCAGGCTAAAATAAACCATGAAAAATTCACTTCCTCAGAGAGGAAGGTACCAGGATGACTGAAAGAAAAATATGGTTCTGGGACACCTGGGTGTCTCAGTTGGTTAAGTATTTGACTTTTGTTCAGGTCACGATCTCACAGTTTGTGAGTTTGGGCCCCACGTCCAGCTCGGTGCTGACAGCTTGGAGCCTGGAGCCTACTTCAGGTTCTGTGTCTCCCTTTCTCTCTAAACTCCCCCCATTTGCTTGCTTTCTCTCTCTCTCTCTCTAAAAAATAAAAAAATAAACATTAAAAAAAAAGAAACTTCTGGTTCTGGAGAAGCTAATCATAAAGGATCTTATACTATGCCTGATGCCCAGAAGTGGTCACTGAGTGTTTTATACAGGCAAATAAAACTCATTATATTTTTATTTCAAAATAGTCAATCAGTATTTCTTTAAAAGTAAATTTTAGAGTGATCTTCCTTTAAAAAAAAGTTTATTTATTTACATTGAGAGAGAGAGTGTGTGTGCTCAAGTGGGGGGAGAGGCAGAGACAGAGGGAGAGAGAGAATCCCAAGCAGGCTCAGTCCTGTCAGCAGAGCCTGACATGGAACTCTATCTCACAAACCTGTAAGATCATGACCTGATCTGAAACTAAGAGTCAGACACTTAAATGACTGAACGATCCAGGCACCCCCCAAAGTGATCTTTGGAAGGCTAAATCAAATCACATTACTTCTCTGCTTAAAAATCCCCAGTGGTTACCCACGTATATGTTACACTAGCCAACAAGTCTCCACAGATTCTGCTCCCATGTTTGATGCATATGCTCCTCCTCTACTCTTCCATCAACCCTTTCCAATGATCTTCCAGGTCTTCCTTTAACACACCAATCATCTTCCCATAGTAGGGCTTGAAACCATCCTTTTCCCCTTTCTGAATTGCTATTCTGTAAAATAACAGTGTGGGTTACTCTTTTTATAAGATATTATTTATTCTCATGTCACCTGGGGCCAGGTAAATAATGGATCCTTGCTTGATGGGAAAACATTTGCTTCTAAAATGAAAATGAGAGAACTTGAATTTTTCTGTACTGTCAGAGAGCCATAACCTAGCAACTAGCAGGTGCCATGTGTATAAGTTAACATTAATTGACACTACAGTTGTCATTTACTGATACCTGTATAAAATATGTTTTGCTCATTATCATATTTTATCTTCTCCAACCAGTGAGATTCACCTCCCCCAATTGTACAGAATGGGAAATAGAGTGATCATAGATAGGAAGTGAGAACTTTCTAATTCAAACACCTCTGTACGTGTGTGTGAGTGTGTGTGTGTGTTCTTGATGTATTAGATTGTATTTCCCAGCCACCCTTTTAATTAGGAATGGTCATGTGACTAACTCTTACCAATGAAATGGGAGCAGAAGTTATATGTATTGCTTCCAATATGGCCCCCAAGTCTTCTTATGAACAATATTCTGTTCAGCTTTCACTCTACTTATAATGGAGAGAAAGTGAACCCATAAGATTGGGAAGGAGTCTGGGTTCCTAAAAGACCACATAGAAGGCTACACACCAAATAAGAATACTAACAGTGATCTTTCAGGTAGCAAACATTAAGTTTTATTGTGGTAGGCCACTGATACTCTGGAATTTATCCATTAGAGGAGATAGTATGATGGTCTACATCATCACTGGACACTGATATCTTCCTCTCAATCAGGACTAAACTATCTGTTATTGGTAGTATACTTTGTGCCTGGTTCTGGTATATCCTAGGAACTTAATGTCTGAGGAACATTGATCTCAGCTGTTAAAGGTACCACTGAGACTAAGATCTGTCTCATCAGAGACTTTTACTAAATCAAAGTAAAAGAGACCTTATCTTCAGGAACTGGATTCAATGAACACTTCACATAAATTTTTCTCTCTTTAATGTATTTCCTTATTTTATCTTATGATATTTTATCACATTTTCCTCCTTCACTTTCCCACTTCAGCTACAGCTTCTGGTCCAACCTAACCTGGTATCCTGATTTTTCCCCATTACTAATTGTGCAACTTTGGGCAAGTCAGAATATGAAACAGGACCTTTCTTGTATAATTCCACGAATAACTAATAAGAAATGATATAAAGAAAATGAAGTGAGGGGCCCATGAGAGTGCCTGGTACTTATTAGAGGCTCAATAAACAATAACTATTATTATTCAAGATCACAATTATTTACTAAAATTACTTACATTTATATTCATTTCTAAAATGAAAATATATATTGCCTTTTTTTGGATACAGAATGAAACTTTATATTTTCATATCCTGAATATCTGGCAGATGTTATGAAGTAATATCAGTATTTCACATTATGGCATAAATTACATGATGCTTTCTGCATGTACAAATGTTAAACGGAACAGTCCCTCTTATCTCTTTTAACCTTGAAATCTCTCTGTCAATAGAAACTCTTAATGAACACTAGAAAGACAAGCCCAAACATATAACCAGAAAATTGAACTGAATTTTATTTTACCATAATATCTTATACTAATGGGATGATACACCTAACAAAACTTAACAAGCTTGCTGATATTTATTCCAGAGCACCACTTTGTAGCCTGAAATGGATACTCATGCCAGCAGGTGCCAAGACTCAACAACAGTCCGCTTTCAAGTTACAAGCAAATTACACACTGAAATTCTATAAAGAAAACCCTCGATTCCTTTCCCCCCAAAATAGATTTCTTGTGCAATACTCTCTAATGAGAATGTACTTAACTGACACAGTAACTGAACTAGGGAAAAAAATCTCTTCTGGCTTAAAGAAACATCAAAGTCCATTTCATAAATGACAAATAAAATGTGACTTCCTGTCAACAAAACAAACACCTTGATGCTGATTCTTTACCATGTTAAGAAGGGATTTAGAGCTCATATATTCCCTTTGAACTTGGTAGTAAGTTTCAATATACTTAGCATGTTGATGTTAAATGTGGCCCTGACAAGTGCTAATGTATACCCTTTGGGTTACTTGATACTCTCTATAGAGATGAACGACTGAATTAAACACAGAGAGAGAGAGAGAGAGTGACAGAGATAGAGAGAGAGAGAAGAAGAAGAAGAAGAAGAAGAAGAAGAAGAAGAAGAAGAAGAAGAAGGAGGAGGAGGAGGAGGAGGAGGAGGAGGAGGAGAAGAGAAGGAGGAGGAGTAAGAAGGAGGAGGAGTAAGAAGGAGGAGGAGGAGGGAGGAGAAAAAAGAATGTTACTGTCAAGGTTACAAACATTCATTTATAAAGAAAACTACTACAGAAAGCCATCAATATTTAAAGTGCTAAGGAAACATAGTGATATATAAATTATTTCACACTAATTTAGACATCATAGCCAATAATTAAAAGCATAATTGTGGTATTTGGGAAGAATAATTGTAGTTTGATACTTAATAGTCATTTCTCTTTGCAAAATTTCCAACTTCCAAATGTATTTAATCCTAAACTATCTCTTCCTCCAGTGATCTCGATAAACGAGCATTTATTACAGACTCACTATATCAAACATCTCATAAAGGTTACTATAGACTGTAAGTAACTCGAAGCAAGGAACAAGGAAGGAAGTCACCAAGTGAAGGAATTAATTTCCCAAAGCATCAGAAGGATTCCTGAGAGCAGGAATGTGCCAAATTGTGTAAAAGGAAGTATCCCAAATGCCTTTACCTTCTCATTTTTTTTTTACATGTAAAGAACTATTAATGAATGACTTGAAAAGTGTATAAGGAAAAGAGGCAAAGAAGAAAGACTCAAGAAGCAAATCTAACACTCTGCACATCATCTCTAATTATTTTCTAGAAGAAAAAATTTCAAATCATTCTGAAGTTTCAGACAACAACCAAAAACACTTATCAAAACATGTTATTTATGAGCTTGTCAATGAGTTTAAGAAATATACATGTGTTAGTTTGAATATTTATAATTAAAATGATTTGCTTGCAAATAATAATATCTTTGAGACATTTTAGGAAAAACTGTCACCTCATTCTATTTTCCTTTTGTGATAGAGTGATTGAAAGTAGGTGATTAGAAAATACCAATCTACTCTGACTTCAACCTTGCCCTCCCCCGGGGCGGTGGATTATTTCTACATCACAGTATCTGTTAGTTAATACCAAAGACTCTGTCCAACTTCAAAGCATAGATATTAAAGGCTCACTTTCCACTACAAGCAGGTGTATTTTTATTAGCTTTCTCTTTCAAAATTGCTATGACTTCACTTGTGGATATCCCGCCAACAGCCATTATTGAAAGCCCTACTATAATTGCTAAGTTACATGCAATGTCTGAAGCACAAAACCAATGTCACTTGCAGCCCTCCAACAATTGACTGAAACCAAGTGTTACATCATTAAAGCTGAATTACAACACACCCATGGCGTGTTTTCCATGTGTGCTATTTTAAACAATAGTAGAGCAAAACCTGGCTATAAATTCACAGATCCCCAATTTGTTCAAATTCATGAACAATAAGAGCTGTCTGAGTGCCTTTTCTGGCTCTATTTTAGTCAGAAATGTCATGTACCAAAATTAAATGTCTGTTTGGATTTTATTGGAGATGGAAATGCTAGCTTTATGTTGTAAATTTAAACAACCTGCCACAAAGGGAGACTCACATTTATACCACTTGGGAAGGCATTTTCATCTCTAATTGCTTAGGGTAACACAAATAAACTAATGTAAAGTGTTCGGTTTCTTAACTGGTTTTGTGTAGAATAAATCAGATGAAGTGATGAAGGCATGAGTTTTCAGTGGGTTCAGACTGGATTTCTTTACTTTGATAGAGTTGGATGTGGAATCCATGCATTCCATTATTGTTAATGACCATGAAGTTTTCTGGAAATTCATGAAAAATTTCCGGATATTCATTAGTGCTGATAAAAAATATTAGCATCATACTTATATTACTTTATTTTTCACTCTATTATTCAGTGATCTAAGTGGAAATATGTCTTCTGTTGTAGTGGTACGCAAAACTATTATAATTACTTTTTTAAAAGGTCGACAACTTTTTTATTCAGCTTCAGTGATTTTATGGTGCCTAGATTCCACCGGAAAATATTTAGTCACTCACTTACTTGGATAGAAATCCATCACCTGGAATAGAAATCACGGTGAACGTGCCAGCGTCTTTGTGCAGACAGGCCCTGAAAATATATACTAGGTAAGGCCACTGCCAAATGACTTGTGTCTGGCCAGCACTACCTTTCAAATGTTTTCTGCATACCAGTCACTATTAAGATTTATTGTAGCATGTGTAGGTAAATATATTTTAGCTTTCATATCCATAACTTAAGATAATACAGTAGCAGTGTACACTCTACATATTACCTGTCTTCAGTTGTGGTTTTAGTAGCCACTCACAATATTCATATTTCTCACCCAAACCCAATAGTAGTCTTCACGTTACTTTAAATAGATCACATGAAACCAAATGCAGGGATTTCATATATTTTACTAATCCTTAGAGAAAATAGATTAGCTTTTTAAACACACCCCTATCATGAGAAAATACATCATAATAAACAGAAGACCTACTACGAAATATATGAGAGAACTTGGGCCCTATAAAATATGCAATAATCTTAAAGCTAAGTGCTGTGCCAGCCTAAACCAACCACTCTTGTACTCTCCATTATTTAAATGGTTGCATTCACGTAAAAAGTAAATAACCTCTACATACACAAACACTCGCATACATACACATCAAAAAATGTTATGGGTCATCACTTCTACCACATTCAATTCACATCACAAATTATGACAGCAAAAGAAATCCATCACACCCAGCAAAGGGGGAAAAAAAAAACAAAAAAAACTATGCTCTCACCACAAATATATGTCCACCCAGTTCTTTCCTTTATTTAGAAAATCTCAGTGCCAAGTGAATCAAAGCAACCATACTATTTTAGGGTTTATTTGTTTTCTTTAAATTTGGCGGACACTGTTCTTTCCTATAAAATTGGTTGACTCAATACGGAAAAAAATATCCACCATTAACTTTCAGCATACCCACTTGTTATGCTTCATCTTGAATCCCAAAATTAATCTTACTGATTCATGTTTAAGGATTGCTGCTGAATAAAAAATATTTTGTGAAGTTATGTGCTCTGAGTTAATGCATTTTGGGAAATTTAATTGTCATTTCAATGTGGGCCACTGAATATATTAATCACATTCTTTAGATTCTAGGATCTGGACTGTTATGCCCATCTTCAAGTTTTGGTCGTGTGACTACTATATGTGTTTTGATACACAGTGAAAAAATCATAGAGAAACCAATTTATATGCTATCTCTATTTAGACATAACTACTAAGTCCTAAGATGTAGCATTTACAGGATTACAAGACATTTATTAAGTAATTTCTTATCAGGCCCTACACACATTTCAGCAAATCAAGATGGCTTAGATTATATTTACATTTAGACTGTAGAGTAATTTTCCCAAACCACATAAACAAAACCATTTTGACACCTGGTCCTTTAAAGTTCATGAACTTCAACATCTAAAAACATGTGCAGGATTGTCAAACATTCCAGTGCCCTCCCTGGGGGCAGCCAAACATATGTAACTGTGTATATCACAATGTCATATGCCATCACGTTTTCTTAAAAGAACGTAATTGGTTCTTTTATCAGGGCAGCAAAATGTCCCAGCTCTGAATCTGTGAGATAAGGAGCAAGGACTCTGATGGAGTCTTTCTAAAGTTTGAATCAAATTTGAAAATTCGTTCAAAATTTCTTTCCATTCAAAACCCATATATGGTAGCAAATAATAATGCCAGAGGTATACAAGAGGGAAGATTATAAGCCAAAAATCACATTTTGGTAACTATATACATTTAATGATTATGTAATTGATATTCTCAACCACTCCAGGGGGGAGATAAAAGCCAGAGTGATAAAAGGAGACAGGCAATGAGGAATGATGATCCATGAAACGGGTGTGTCCCATAGCGTAGAAAAGCTCAAAGGGACATTTGATGACCTCTACCCCAGTTGCTCCTTCTCTGCTTTGTCAGGGATCTTTCAAGCTGAGCAAATCATTTTGGAAAAGGGGCAGATGAGAAGGCTGATTAAATCTACCCTTACCTGCAAAATAAGCATCATCTCCTTGGAGGAGAGCTCTTTATAGTTCTGCCAGGGGAAAGAGGAGGGCCAATTGCAATCCACCTGCTTACCCTGCACAATCTGAAAGCTCACTAGCAAAATGCAGCAGCAGCAGCAGCAGCAGCAGCAGCAGCAGCAGCAGCAGCAGCAGCAGCACTGTGAAACCTCTTTAGCAGTCTTTGTCCACCTGTCTCTAAGTGCAGCAACTGGCTGAGTCCTACCAGCTGTTTCTTACATTTACCAGATTGCCGGCCTTTTTGACTGTGGGCAGATAAATTAAGGCACCTGGGCTCCACCTTCCCAATTTTGAATAGCAAAAGGAAGCTACTCTCCAGTGGATACTTGCTCTAGCAATTAACTGAAGAAACCGATTAAAGGCTCCAAACCAGACATAATAGAGGATCTGGGGTTGTAATTAAACAGTGACTTAGGATGGCTGGACGGAACATATCATGAAAATTTTATCTCCAGTGGAGAGGACTGTTTTCTATGTATTTTAGAAATACTATCATGTATGTGAACAAAGTTTTCTTTTAATCATCCACAGAAATTTTAATTTGATTTCATATTTCCTTCACTGTGCAATATTCCTTTTTTAATTGAGGTGAGATTCATATAACACAAAATTAATAATTTTAAAGTATACAATTCAGAGGTGTTTAGTGGACTATTGTACAACCACCACATCTAACAAGCTTGAAAACATTTTCATCATTCTAAAAAAATGTCAATTTTTGTACATTCATAAGATAGGAAAATATTTAAGTTATATGAATTTTTTAACCATAGATACGAATAGCATAGTTACATTTTAGAGATTCAAATTAATAGTTACACAAAACATTTTGTTGCTACATTTCTGCTTTTCAGATTTGGTAGCTGTGAAGCTCTGACCTTCTGAGATTATCTAATTTGAAGGTCAACAATTTTTGGGTATATACTTTCAAAACTCTTCCACATATATATACCTGTTCCACATATATATACCTGCAGTCTCTACTCAGAAACCAGAAGACCTAGCACTTCCAACCATCCTCAAAAATTAAAAGAACTTTATTTTTTTATTTTTAAAAATATGTTTAATATTTATTTATTTTTGAAAGACAGAGACCATGAGCAGGGGGAGAGGCAAAGAGAGAGGGAGACACAGAATCTGAAGCAGGCCCCAGGCTCTGAGCTGTCAGCACAGAGGCTGATGCGGGGCTTGAACCCATAAACTTTGAGATTATGACCTGAGCCGAAGTCAGACAATTAACCGACTGAGCCACCCAGGTGCCCCAACTTTATTTTTTTTTAAATGAAACCAAATTTAAAATAAACTTATCATTGAGTGTGTAGATGAAGGAAAAAATGAAGAGATGAATGAAACTTAATTTCAAAAAAAGAGGAGATTTCATGAGCACTTAGACCAAATCTTTCATTAAAAATGTAGAAAACAAAATGGATCATTTTCACCTGTTTGTACTGCGTTTGGGTATCCACATCCATTCGATCTTTAATACAGATCAATGTTTGAGATAGGGAGTTGAAAACCAGCTGCGAGATAAAGCACTGAAGAACTTATAATGATGACAAGTTATTATCTAATCTGTTGTAGAAATAAATTGGTTAGAGTGCAGTTTTTAAGAAGTCTATGGTAACTCGTGGTTCTCAAATAGAAACTGTTTCAATCAGAAATAATCATTATAGAGGTACTTGAGTGGGTAAGCGGGTTGAGTGTCTGACTTTTGACTTCAGTTTAGATCATAATTTCATGGTTTGTGGGTTCGAGCCCCGTGTTGGGCTCTGAGCTGGCGATGCAGAGCCTGCTTAGGATCTTCTCTCTCCCTCTCTTTCTGCTCCTCTCCTGCTTGTGCCCTCTCTCTCTCTCGCAAAATAAGTAAATGAATAAATAAATAAATAAAAGATTAATTAATTAAAAATAATTATATAAATTAATTATATTTAAATAAATTCAAATAAAGTAATATGGATTAGTACTAAACTTGTTTCATGTGTGCATTTTTGTGGTTAGAACGGAAACCTGTCCTACACCTCCAAACTCATCAACTTCCGTGGATCTTTAAATGGATGTCTCCCAAATTTATATCTTCAGCTTAGGCAACTCCTATTATTTCCACACTTGGTTTGCATACATAGATATAAAGCAGGCAATTAGATGTAGAAATCTGAAGTTCAAAGGAGAAACCAGGGAAAGTTACAAAAATGGTGAATTCATAGTATTCAGGAGGAATTTAAACCTGTGAAACTGAGTTGAGATTATGGAACACAATGAAAGCAAGAGAGAAGACTGAGCCCCAGGAAACTAACTACAGGAGTTAAGGTTTAGAAAACCAGTTGTTTCTTTTTTTTTTTTTTTTTTTTTTTTGTGAAAACCAGTTGTTTCTAGCAGCTGCAAAAGGAGTGGCTAGTAAGGCGGGAATAAAACCTGTAAGAATGCATTGCTGTGGAAACTAGAAAAGAAATGAGGGAAGAGGGAAACGTCAAGGTTGTTGCCTTGAAATCAAACTAAATTCATAAACGCCTTCCCTGTCCACCTAAGGAATGTTTATTCATCTTTAAAATCCAATAGTATTGACTCTACTAGCAAACTCTCCTCATCCCATACCATCGCCCACGCTTGCTATTTGATCAGACCAGGCTTTATTTCAACCTCATCATATTTCCTCCAAGTTTTATGCAGTTTCATCAATAAAAGTGCTCAAAATGGGAGTGTTTGGAGGGAGGTAAGGGATCTGGTCTTGCAATCCTGGTCAGAATTAAAAAAAAAAAAAAAAAGCTTATTTCTTTAATGTATGTGTTTAGAAAGGAATTGTCATATGTGCTAATATTCTGATTAACATAGTTGTCATTTTAATTCTTTATTTGGGAACGTAGTACAGAAGTAACAGTGCACACAGAGAAGAAGTTTGAATTCTCCCCTTACAAATTAAATCAGATGACCATGGGCAAGTTAATTAACTTTCTAGATCTCAATTTCCTCATCTGAAAAGTGTGGATATATGACTTAAAAGGCAGTGTGAAGAGTAAATAAAAATGCATACTTAGAATGGTGTAGACATTTGATAAGTATCAGTGGACTTCTCTTTTATGGATGTTTTGCTTTTATGGAATCTCACATAACACCTAATAATAATTACATAATAGAAATCTATAAAAAATTTCATATTTTTCTACAGTAATTACTAGAGCTTAAGTCATATATGATATTCAGTGAATAAGAACTTAAAGACTCATTCCTTCACCCTTATTTCATCTTAAATTGGGACTTAGGTATCAAATAATAATAACTATAGATTATATTGTATCAAATATTTAACTCATTTCCTATCCTAAAACCAGCATACCTTTAAGTGATATGAAATATAAGGCAGACAGCCCTAAATTTTTGGTTTCAAAAATTTGTAAGCGAAAAAGGGCAGAGAGAGAGCTGAAAGAATCTTCAGTAGATCCAGGTTTACTTTTTGACATTGATGATATCTTAGTCTTTCAGGGCTTATTATTATCAAGGAAAGAAATCAATTCAAAGGATCAGATTGCAAAAGCATCACAAAAATTTTGCATCATATACACAACTTCTTACCAACCTCCTTGCTTCACCTCACTGCTGTTACATTTTTATTTGTATATGGTTGCAAAAGACATGAGTTTCAGAGTTTCTGCTTGCATTTTGCCATATTATTAACCACCAAACCTCTGCTGTATTTGATTTTAGCGCATGCCTTTCAAATCACGAAAAGGGAAGAGAGAGATCCATTTATTATTTAGTACCGAAATAGCAGAAAATGTGTTCTGGTAGCATGTCCTATACATAGTTTAAAAGTTGAAATTCATACTCATTCATGCACACATGGAAAATGAGATTTAGAAAATAATATTTCCTTCAGCTACTCATAAAATTCACTGAAAAATACTAGCTATCATTTTCCTCTTACAGATTTGGAATTTAAAAAAAGAAACAAATTGGCAGTCACGGGGGTTGATACAAATACAAAAGATACAATTCCAGGTTTAAGGGTAAATCAAGAATTTGTTGACAACCTGTTTAAAAAATAATACATATTTTTGGCCACTGATATATCTAAAGAACCTATAGCAGTATATGACACAGAGTAGTAACTCAATATTTATTGAATAAACAAATGCAATATACTGAATATACAAGTATCTATATATAATTATTATAAGTGTTTACATATAATTATATTACAATATTGTGTATGTGTGTGTGTGTATATGCACGTGCACACACACATACACACACACACACACATATTTATGTCCTAATTTCCTTAAGGAGCTTAGGCTTTCTCCAATACTTAGTTGTGAACATGGCTTATTCAGCAGTGGATTAAAGTTTGAGATCTAGAAATAGCATGCATTGGAAACATATCTTACAATCTGAAATTAGGAATATTAATAAATATTTTCTTTGCTTTTGAAAAAAGACTTTATATTAGCAATACTGTAGGGCCTCCTGAATGATATAATGCTTTTTCATGGGTTGAATAAATCTCTTAAACTTAAAGCATCTCTCTTGGGGTGCGCGGGTGGCTCAGTCAGTTGAGCATTCAACTGTTGATCTTGGCTCAGGTCATGATCCCAGGGTCATGGGATCAAACCCTGATTCAGGCTCTGTGCTGAGTGTGGAGCCTGCTTGGGATTCACTCTTCCCCTCTCTCCCCAACTTATGCTCTCTCTCTCTTTTTAAAATAAATAAAATAAAATAAAACAAAATAAAAGCTTTTCACATTTCTTATTTGAATTAAATCTTACTCTTTTAAATCTTTAGTTTCTCTCTGGTGAGACTGTCATTTTCTTGAGATACACAAAGATAAATTAGCCTAAAGTTCTCAGTTTCTTGATTCTATGCCTCTATTCTTTGACTGACTATTCTAGTTGAAGTCACTTCTAGTTGAAGTCAAGATTATTAGAATAAATCCCTAATGTGTTTCCTGTCACTCACCCATTCCCTACCAATTCCTTCTTTTCAAAGCCATTTCCATGAACATATTAAAACATGAATTTAATGAAATGGCTCCTATGCTTTAAACTCTTCTATGGTATGGTCATAATGGCCTGAGGACAAAGTCCCAAACTCTTTAATGTGAATTCTCTACATATTTTATTCTAATGCTGCTCTCCTGCATTTTTCTAATACTCTCCCTTGTGTTCTTTCACACTCAGGAAACACTCCAGATATAAAGAACTTTGCCAATTTCCCAACACAGCAGTCATTTGTTTTATCTACTGGCCTGGGTCCAAACTGCTTGGTCCACTTGAAATGTATTCACTCACAACCCTTCAGTTGGTAAACCTCCGCTCATGATCAATATACACATCACCACCTTGGATAATCTTATCAGACACCACACCTGTATTATGTATGTTTTTCCTCTATGTTTTCTCAGAGCACAGTGTGTATAACTTTAACATAGCATTTATTGGGGCACCTGGGTGGCTCAGTTGGTTAAGCATCCAATTACTGTTCAGGTCATGATCTCGTGGTTTGTGAGTTCAAGCCCCACATTGGACCCTGCTGACAGCTCAGAGCCTAAAGCGTGCTTCAGATTCTGTGTCTCCCTCTCTCTCTCTGCCTCTCCCCTCCTCGTACTCTGTCTCTCTCTCTCTCAAAAATAAATAAACATTTAAAAATAAATAAATAAATACATATATACATACATAAATTTAAAAAACTAAAATAACATAGAACTTATTAAATTCTCCTGGAATTACTAGTTTACTTAATCATCACTTCCAAAGACATTTTAAAGACTAGAATAAGGTCTCATTTGTCATTTTCCCCTAGTATCTGCCTCAGTACTTGGTAGCAATAATGCTGTTATTGTTTTCATCACCAGCACCACCTAGCACTTGTTATTTATCATATAGTAGAAATCACCCTAAGCGCTTTACATACAATATTTCATTTAATTCTTGAAACAATTCTATTATTATCTTCAGAAAACTTGATAACTTACTTACCAATTAATATTCATATAGCTGGTAAATATCAAAGCTAAGACCCCAACCAAGATTTCTAGAAGTCTAGATTTCCCGTTCCTAACCACTGTTAGTATTTCCATCACAAAGTTGGATACCTACTATATTTGTTGAGTATGTAATTGATGGATTTATTAAATCAAATTAAGGTGAATGAAACATAAAAGTTTTAATAATAGAATAATAATTCTCTTAAAAGCACTAATATAATTATTGTTTAATATAGCTAAATGTTTTTCTTATAAATCAAAGACAGTGCCATTTAAATGGGCACTGAGGAAGGCACTTGTCGGGATGAGCACTGGGTCTTGTATGGAAGCCAATTTGACAATAAATTATATTAATAAAATAAATAGATTTTGTTGTCAATAGGAAGAAAAACAATGATTATTTTTTGGTAGATGTAGTAAAAATATGTTAAATTCAGGTAAAAACCTCACAACTCATTGATAGTATTCTTTGCCTTATAAAAACTATACATTTCAGACAGGAAACAGACATCTCAAACTGCATATATTGTATATTAGCTTTCAATCAGCAATGTAAACAATGTAATACAAGCATTACATAGACTCTACATTAAGATAAACCAAACCACTTTTGCCAAGACAGATGTAATCACTCAAATTCCATTGGGAAAGAGGTAACAGACCTATTTGGTCTAGGTCTCAAGGACTGTATCTAGTAAATAACTTGGGTTTTGTATATTCATTTTTTCATAACACCTATTTCCAACATTTAAACCTTACAAAGTGTTTCAAGTATTCTGGGCTTAGGGTTCAATGCTAAAACATGACATTTGTTAATCTTCCTTCATCAGGCAATTTTTTATTTGACAGTTATGGAGAAAATTTACCTTAATTACTCATTCTAGCATCACACCTAAATTTTAAGAGAAATATTGTATTTTTAACTTCCTTATATTTCAAGCCTCCTCATTTATTTTAATCACAGTTATAAAAGTAAAATATAAGATAATTTTACAAAATTATATTCAAAAAATTCAACAATTTGATTTTAGCCAAGATATAATTTTTTTCAAGGATTAAACTAAAATAAGTTTACCCTATGCAGCATATGGCTTTGGAAAATAGTTATTTTAGTGTTGATCATAAGCAAAAAACAAAGCTGTCTAAACTGAACTGCACCTACTATGTTTTAATTATGTGCACTTGTTTAAAATAAAAGTGCATTTTCAAGTAACTTTATCTAAATTTATACACTTTTATGCATTATACTTTTTTCTTATACATTTACAGAAAAAATACTTTTTGGAGTGTCAATACAGGTTCTTCTAAAAAAAATCAGGTAGTATATTAAAATGAATCACACTTTAAAAGATTTTTGTGAAAAGTTCCCTTCCACATCTGTTCTCCTTGCCATGAACATCTTCTCCCCAGAAGGTTCCAATGGTACTTATTTTGTGTGTGTGATGTGTATGTGCATACTTCCTGACAAATTTTATGCACATACAACCACATATACATGAATACTAAAAGACCTAGATCCATGCCCTGATTCTTCAGGAACAATATAACTGTGGACAAGTCACTTAATCTTTTAGATGTAGTGCAAAATGATGATGAGGTTCCAATTCTAAAATGGCTCAAATGATGGAAGCCAACAGCTGTTCTTCCCTTCATTTATTTTCATCTCAAAGCATGAACATCCTTCCTTAACCTAGAATAAGAAATCTAGTCATTTTCTTCTATATTAAAAAGTTATAGGGTCTCCCATGATATTTGTAACTTCTATTTGCCTATCCTGCTCAATATCTATGAATTGAAAGAATCTAAATCCTAACGGAATGACCCTTCAGGGACTCAAACATTTCCTTGTTTCCAATTCTTTGATGTCCTAAGGGAATGTAGGCTCAGGATGGCCAAATCTTTGATTTTTTCAGGAGAGACCATCAATCCAGGTTCTTACAGTCTAGTGATTTAAAAAAATCTTTGTAACCTATCAAATCTTAAATTAAAAATGAATAGCTCTGTGCAGGATAAACTATATCCAATCCAAAGGTTGGATTTAGCTTATAAACCCTGAGTTTCCTGACTGGTAGGCATCTAAAATAAGCAAAGTCCTTTACTGACACCACCACAATACAAGAGGGAGAATATTGCTGGGATATTAGACTATCTCTATATCAAAAGTGATGCTTATAACTTCTCCTGTCTTTAGTCTTAAAACTTAAAGTTCATTCGCTTATAGTTCTTGCTCTCAATAGTATTTCCTGAGGTTAAGTATTTAACCTGAGGTTAAATCACTGACTAAATAACCTGACTTAACCTAAGGTTAAGTCACTCTTTGTGACTTTTGTTAATCCAGGATACCTTTAATCTGCATCATTATGTTTTCATAATAATGTTTTATTATATATATATATATATATACATGTTTATACATTCTGTTATATAATATTAACCACATTACATGACATAAGCTATTATAAACAATGACATATTTTATGCTAATATTTGATTACAAATGGAAGTAGAATCCCCCTTTACCTGTAAACCAAAGAGAATAAGTAAGCATTTCAAAATCTAATTTTTCACCAAACATCCAGTGACCCAACCCCACTTCTGAAGGATACCTAAGCTGATTAATCTACACTTTCTCTTATGACAGAATTCCCTCCATCAACACATACTTATATACTACTAAGGTTAAAACACATGCTGCTGAGAATGATTTTGGCCAGGAAAAAAGCAAGTGAAATTTCACAGAATGATACATAAAACTGCCATTGTCAGAATAAAAAAAACAAAATTGAGGATCAGTTGACAGAACATTGTATAAAGAGAGTGACAAGAATTTTTGAAATTTCTTGGGGCGCCTGGGTGGTTCAGTCGGTTAAACATCCGACTTCAGCTCAGGCCAAGTTCTCATGGTTTGTGAGTTCAAGCCCCACATCAGATTCTGTGCTGATAGCTTAGAGCCTGGAGCCTGCTTCAGATTCTGTGTTTCCCTCTCTCTCTCTCTGCCCCTCCCCCACTCGCATTCTGTCTCTCTCTCAAAAATAAATAAAAGCTTTTAAAAAATTAAAAAAAATAAAGAAAGAACTTGAAATTTCTAAGTAAAATTAATTGCTCTGGAATACATGCTATGGTTATTTGGGAACAAGTATTCTCACATATGTTCTACTACAGGTCTGGCTAAATTTCCTTCTAATTGCTGCTTTGTAACACTTGTGCACTTATACAGAGAATCTACTATTTTAGGGTCATTGTTACTGGAGTTAAAATGAGTACCTCCCTGCTTTTCACTTGAAGATTTTCCTCTGGAATAATGGAATAAGGCTGAGCTAATAGTACTACTACAGGTTGAAGTAAGTCCACCGTTTTAGGTGGGGTAGGGTTGAATTGAAAGTAAACAGAAAGCTCATGCAAATTTATCCAGGCCTTCAGCAATCATCTGAAGATTACTTAGCAAGCAAGCAGAAAAATGATTTTTAGTATCATTAACAAAATGGAAAAGCAAACCTTAAAGTTCCTCTAAATTATCTGACTAATGCATTTTAACTATATACTTTAATATCCTTACTATAAATCACTGATGTATCTCACCTTAAGACTTATTTCTATGCTACTCTTCCACAGTGGATTTATAATTAACACTTTATAAGAACAAACTGAAAGAAATAGATGTCTCTGGTTGCTTTTCCTCTAGACACATCAACAATAACTTAATCTCGCTGAGTGTTGATAACACCCCCTATGCAGAGCTACTATCAGTTTTTGGCACAAGGATTTTTAACGTTCTTCAAGACTTGTTATCATTTACATCAAAGGTACTGGCTTTAGTATTTCAATATCCAATACTCTCCTACTCACAGATTTGTGCCAGTCTCCACTCTGACGACCTGACTCCAATTCCACTGGCCTAGAAGCCCTGTGACTTCCAGTGTGGAAGGTGGATTCACAACAGGTAAACTATTTTTTTTTAAATCAACTTTGGAATTTGTTCAGGGTGATTTTGTAGGTTGGAGAGGGCATGGAGGTGATTATATAGAGGTGCAGTTAAAGTCTCACAAAGCACAGTTAGGATGTCTGTTGTCCCAGTCCCATCTTCTATGTTCTCACAGATCATGCACTAAAACATCTCCTAGATTTAACTCTTCATTTCTCAAAGACTCTTTCACATTCCCTCTTCCTAGTAAATTAATTATGATTATAAAACAATACCAACATTTAATACAGTTTTTAATCACACAACTAGTATGAAATCTTATACACTGAAGTAACTTTAGAAATCTACTTAATTCCCTTGACATAACAGATAGTGAAATTGAGAATTAAGTGACTTCCCTCACAATAATTCATAACAGCCATGTGTCTGGAATCTGTGTCCATTTTTTTCTCCAACTCATCACAAGATTTTAAGTACCTGTACAAGGGTAGGCCAAGTCACTGTCTTTGTATCACGAACACAATTTAAAAGAGATATTACCTTCTTGTGCTATATACTAGATCAAAATCCTGCTAAGTATTGAATTTTGATAAAAATAAAAGAAAAAACTGTATGGAAAAATCCATATTCATTTTTGATCTGCATCAGCCAATTTCTCTGGATCCATTATGAAAGCATGTAGAGAAGATCATATCACTTAAGCACTGATATAGGAGTGGCAAGTGAAGGTGTCAGGCAGTAATTCTCTACCAGCTAGATACTTTTTTCTCAGAGAGCATGTGTAAATCTTTACAAATCCTTGAGTTTGTAGTCTCACTTGATAGCTATAAGGAAGCCTCATATCTGAGAATCAGAAAGACTCTCATATCTGAGAGCAGTAGATTTCTGCTGCTTCCCTGGAGAGAATGTTTCAACTGTCAATGTATTTAAAACCAAGCAGTTGTATACTGCTCTCCTGAACATATTTAGGAAAAGTCGGCACACAGGATGTTTCATTTCAATGAAAAGGAATGAACGAATTAAAATTAATCAACTTGTCTTTTCTGTAACAATTTGATCACAGGGAAGTAACTTCCAGAATGTTGTTAAGTTAAAGACTGCATATACCTTTTTTTTGGGGGGGGGTTAAATTTTAATGTTTTGTTTATACTTGAGACAGAGAGAGAGAGAGCACAAGAGGGGAACGAGCAGAGAGAGACTGAGACAGAATCTGAAGCATGCTTCAGGCTCTGAGCTGTCAGCAGAGAGCCCAATGCAACGCTTGTACCCACAAACCGCAAGATCATGACCTGAGCCGAAGCCAGACGCTTAACCGACTGAGCCACCTAGCTGCCCCCTTTTTGGTTTGTTTTACTCAACAAATGGACGTTGGCTCACCAAAAACATACAGAGCATATGAAGGACATGGAGAAAGAGAAATGAGGCATTATATTTTAAAGATGGCAATTAAAAGTTGTTCAGCCTTGTTTGTTTGCCCTTGTTGCTGGTATGCTACTTTACTCAGTAAACTAGTATGCAGAATATGTCTTTTGAACCTTTATCACATGTAGTATGCATGAGACATCAGATACTTAAAGTAATGAAAAATTTCAGCCTACTTAGAGTTATTCCATGCATAAAATAAACTGTGGGATATTTTAGGTACATTGATAATACAGTAAACTATTCACTTAGTTTTTACTAACTAATAAACTTCAATCTAGAAATCAGAGTGATAAATGGGTAAGTGTCTGCTCATGTAGAAAGAGCTCTCACAAAAATGGAAATTTGAACTTATCTCTTCTTTAAATCTGGAGATACTATCAGAGACACTAAATTCTCTCTCCATACCTTTCCAGCACTATATAAGTAGAAATGGCAATGCTTTAAGGGGAAGTAACATTGATTACAGAGGTAAAAGATATTTCTGAGAAATAACATTCTATATTTAATAGACTCCCTGTGTAATAACAATTATGGTAACATTTCTTGAAAGCTGGAGTGAAAACTTTCATGATAAAATATCCCTAACAATTGTCCCTGTTTCTTAACCAGCAGGAGAAACAAAGCAGACTTCCAGCAAGCATATGCCATATTCAAGGAAAGAAAAGGCCATGTGCTTAGAAGTGCCAGGTGATAATGTGAATACCTGGGTTGTACTATGTTTTTCAATGTGGCTTCAGGAAAATCATGCCATTTCCATGCTACAATGCAAATGTATTTTAACAGGACATATAAACATAAAAAGAAATTTATGGCATATTATCAAATAAGCATTAATAACAGCTTACCAGATAGCTATGCTTAAAAAGAAAAAAATTCTTAATGTAATTTTTGATTAAAATCCTACACACACATGTAGCTAGAGAGAAAGAGTAGGCAAACATATTACGTAGTATTAATTCACATTATTTTTAGAATATGGATCTGATTCCCACTAATCTTGACTATCTTTACTTGTCACGCAATTAATATGGCAGAAAAAATAACAGATGCTCTGGAATGGAAACTCCTATTTCCAGTATATATAACTATTTGACACGTCTATTGAGGCAATGGTAAGATTCTCCCAAAGATCTCCAGTTTGCTCATTGTGGATAAAATAAATATATAAACCAAATTTAACAACACGTTCAAAGGCATCTAAGATGGTCTCCCAACATGTCTTTCCTATTTTTAAAAACTTTTTATGATGGTAAATAAACCCTGGAAAATTCCTTCTTAGATTTTACCACCTGAAACTGCAGCTGTTGGCTGACACTATCAAAGCCTCACAACTCCAAACTCACGTGCAAACCTCATCAAGGGCAGACATTTCTAATTGATTCCAGAAGTATTTCTTTTGCTGAGATCAGGGGGCAAAAGAAGAATAATGAGCAGCTTTTTAGAGGGAATTGGGGGTTAGGGTGTTGAGGGGAGGAGGAGGGGAGCTTTTAAAATCTCAGGCTTGGCCAGAAATGCACAGCAATTTTACGGTCAATTGGCAAGAGCATCTGGAACCAGGCATTCCGGCCTCGTAGTTGATGGTAGTGAAACCAGCTTACAGGCAACAGCAAGCCCATAATGAGTCCCTGTCATGTCCTAGTGGAAACCACCTTGACGTTGTGCCAAATATCCTTGTGCCTTTTTCTCAAGGTCAGGATTCCCCTTAGAGCTCTCGTCTAGTATGTGAAATCCTGTCCACCCATGGATCTTAACCTATTTTAGCCATTCTTAAAGGCAGCACAGCAAAGAAAGTCTAAAAATTATAAACTGCATGTGTTTAATTCCTTGTGTGCTGACAAGGCTTTATATCACAAGGCTGTGTTTGCTTTCATTTGGGGGATATATTTCAAACGCAGCGGGCCATCTTGTTAGTGCATGGAGAGTGTCGGATGCTCAGGTCATAAATCATAGCACAACGCGTGGCACACTCAGAGTAGAGCAGGCAAAATGCGAGGCTCTTTGTTATTTCAAACAGAGGACAGGTGATTATAAAAAGGGGCAGAGTTTCTTTTTTTAAATGCCAACCAGAAAACCAAGGTGATGTGGAAATAATTTCTTAGCAGTAAACGATGTTTACCTTAAACTGCTGCTCGTAATTCACCATGCTGGCACTAGTAGATTACACCCACAAATAAAGTCCGGTGAGAGGACATCCGTAAAAAATGTAGAGAGATATGAGTGGACAGGATGGAAACTGGTTCAGAGGTCAGGAATGGGCTGTGCAGAGAGCTGAATTTCTAATATTCCTAAATTTCTATTTTTATGAAAACAATATAGTTGATAAAAATTGTATCCATTTAGATCTCACTGAAAATTACAAAATTTGCGATGTTAAACTAACATATTTAACATGTTCAACCTGTTTGCTCTTCTGGCTAACCTACTCATGGCAAGAAATCACTTCCAGTTTTCAAACAAGAAGAGCCAAATAAACAAAAAGGACACAGTAAACAAAACAAGCAAAAACTAAGCTGCCAGAAATGTATTTAAAATATTTTTAAACTAATGTTTCTTATGTAAAATTCTCCTTGAAACACTTATATTCTGATGATTTTAGGATTGGCTAATCAGAAATATATAAAATGTGTGTTCTTTATAATACACATAATATTAAAATGCAGAAAAAAACTCCTGATGGTGAATATCTCCTTCAATCTAAAGTATTTACTAAAGCAACTGCACTTAGTTGCATGGAAAGGTCCATGCAAGGGCCTTTCTTTTCTTTCTTTTCTTTTTTTTTTTTTTTAAACTTTTTAATTTACTTCTGAGAGAGAGTGAGAGAGAGAGAGAGAGACAGCGTGAGCAGGGAAGGGTCAGAGAGAGGGAGGTACAGAATATGAAGCAGGCTCCAGGCTCTGAGCTAGTTGTCAGCACAGAGCCCGATGAGGGGCTCGAACCCACGAACTCTGAGATCATGACCTGAGCCGAAGTCGGACGCTTAACCAACTGAGCCACCCAGGTGCCCTGCAAGGGCTTTTCAAATAAGGGCACAGGAGAAGAGATGGATACATATAGGAGATATAGCTATGTCTCTTAATTTTTACCACTTTAATAGGAAAAGATGATACACAGGTAACTATCATAGATTAATATTACCTTCTATGTAGATTCAATATTTAAAATCCTACATGACACAATACATTTCAGGATATGTAATGTGATTTTATATATTTAAATATGTATGCTGTATTAAAATAGTATTTAATACAGATACTGTATTAAAACAAAAAAAGGAGTACTATATGCTATTATTGCTTCATTTGGGTTACCACAAGAGAAAGCAGTTATTTTTAGAAGACTAATAGAAAGTGGACAGTATTTTTTTAAATGGTTCATATATAAATCACCTGAAAGAGCTTATTTTCACCTGTTACTTAGCCTGCTCTCCACCTAATACATAAGTTATTTTTTTGACCTTATAGAATAGTACATGGAATGAACATGGGAAATATGTGTGCGTTTTGAATGAGATTACACACATAAAGCTCTTTGCATAAAACTTGGAAAAGAGTGAACATTTGTTAATTTTATGTGATGATAACCCCTCAAAAAATATCTTTAGATACCAAACAAGGATGCCAGGGAGAGTGAAAGAATGAATATATTATAAAAATGGAAATGAGACTTAGGTTGAATTTAGGATACAGGAAAAAAGTGACAAAGCTTTATTACATGAGCACATGACAAAAATCTCAATAGGAATTTGCTAAAAACGTGTAGTATTTGTGTCTTTTATGCTATACCATGAATTTTGCATTGGTTTTGCTAAAAATAAAAATCTCTTATATCATATAAAAATATATTCAATAAAATGGCATCATGTACATATAGGAGAATTTCAGTACATTTTAGCAGTTTTACTATGCTGTAGTATAGATTTTGGATAACCCTTAAACTTGATATTCTCCCCTACAAAATGTTGGGGGAAATCCTGCTCTATGCATTCAAAATTCATATAGTCCATAACCTTGGTAAAGAAGCCATGATTGTGTAATGAATCTTCAAATTATATGTTAGCTTTATATTTTTGCATAATTATAGCCTTGATTCATAGCCCTGTTCAGGAGTTGTGTACACATGTAATGGTGATTCTAAGAGGAATTGGAAGCTAGATATATCTAATAGTATATAGAAAAAAGTTTATGCTTTTCTGAATTGCTAATAATGAATGGTTTAATAGTACCACCTTCATATGTGGAGGTTGTATACTATAATTTGGCATTACTCTATGGAAATGAAATCCATTTGAGTTCAATCCTAGGGCAATGAAACTAACTACTAACTGGGAGAATATGCTTTTTACAAATATAAATTAAAAAGGACTGGTATGTTCATGTATAGAATTTCTAAAGAGCAGCAGAAGAAAATAACAACTATATAGAAAAATGGGTAAATGGCATGAAAAGGCATATCACAGGAAAAGAAACACAAATGGCCAATAAAGATAAACTAATAATCCACTTCAGTAAAAAAACAGGAAAATGGTAATTAGAGATACAATGAGATACTTAATTCACTGGCACACAAAAGTTAATTCTGCTTTTTAAGGGAGTGTATACCTTAGTAGTGGTGAACTTTATAACCACATTGGAAAACAACCTGACATTCTCTTAATGTAATCATGCCCATTCCCTATAATCTAGTGATTCTGTACCTACCGTATAACCCAGAAAAACTCCATAATGCCATGTGCACTAGAAGATGCCTGCATGAGTTTTCAGTACAGCACTGTAAAAATACAAGCTAGGAACAAACACTAGAGAATGGGTATTTTAAGACAGTTGTACAATGAAATACTTTATAGCAATAAAAGTGAATGAATTATAACCATATGCAACAAAGAGGATACATTTTAGAAATAAAACATTCCAGTAAATTAAAGGAAGTAGCAGGAAATGGTATGTTGGATACCATTTTATTGCACTCAAACATTGTATACAACTAAATCACATACTGCTTAGTGATAAATTTAGGAATATATGAAAAACTTAGAATTTGTTTAGAAAACACATGGAAATGATAAGCACTAAGTATAAAATAAGAGCTGTGCTTGTGGAAGTGTGAAATAGAGGAGGGATCACACAGTGTTAAAAATACTTCACTGGTATTATAATACTATATTTTAATTGTGTGGTTTTCATTTTATTATCTTTTAAAACTATTTTCTATAATTTAATTATAATAAATACTAGAAAATAGAAAATAACAAGTTGATATGAAGCATTATTTAAAACTGATATAACTACTGCCTATAAACACAAACTACGTGCAGTTGATAAAAATATCTGAAGTTTGAATAGTTTTAAAATAGATACGTCAAAAATACTGTATATCATGAATATTCATAGGTCAGTTTGTGTGTGTGTGTGTGTGTGTGTGTGTGTGTGATTTTCCCTTTAAATCCATAATTATGTTTATAACAGATTACCACATATTTCATGAAAAAATTGGGTACAGTCTGTTCTTTGCATTCATAATGTGACCAAATGTAAAACTGAAATGAATTGCCTGAGATGACTTCAGACAAATATGTTTACATCCTGTGATATACTAGTCATCATGAATTTAAGTCATATAAAACCCATATGTGGTATGGCCCACAGTGGCCATAAGTTCACATGTGCCCTTTTACAACTGACTCGACAGTTCTTCAATCAAGAGATGGAGTCTATTTCTCCACCTCTGAACACTGGCTAGACTGTTCCTATGCTGTGACCAATGGAATGTGGCAGAGTAATTTTTCTGAGTTCCAGAGCCGTGGCTTCAAGAAGTCTTGCAACTTCATGTTCCTGAAATTGCCATGTAAAGACCTGGTCTGGCCCACTGGAGAGTGCAAGGTTGTGTGGAAAGAAAATAAAGGTGCTGCTGCCAGCCCAAACTGAGTCTCTTCAGGTGACCCATGTGACTTCCCAGCCCAGATCCCTCCTCTCCTAAACATATAGCCCAATAAGTGAGCCCAAGAGAAAGAAACAGAGTTGCCTTATATTTGTGAGAAATAATAAATAAGTCATTAATTTTGGGTTGGTTGGTTATGCAGAAACAGATAAATAACAAGGAAAGCTGAATTTTAGCAAAACAGAAAGAATGAATAATCCATAACTTGGATTCTAAACCTTCCTTCACTTTCTGATTCAGGTATTCTTACCAAATATTTAGCTAACAAGGGGCATATGATTATACATGTCTTGTGGTCTGAAGTCAATAAATATTCAATTCATCATTCTATGTGAGGTTAGAATTCTAGCAACTTGGTCTCCTCCATTTTGGTGAGTAACAGCTACATAGCAGGGGCTACCAGTGTTTCTTTACTGAATAAATAATAAATGTTCAAGTCTTATTGTCATTGCTCCTGAATATTGGCTTCCAGTTCTGTACAGAAAATGCCTCAGGTGGCACACAGTTAACCTTGGTTAAATTTTTTTTCTTTTTTCCCCCCAAAAGATCTGTCCAGGCAAGATTATAATGTTGAAAAAGTAACTAAAAATAAGGCATGACAAATTAATTCCACAGTTCAACAGCAAGGAGGATGTTTCCTAAAGGTTGAGATGCATACTAATGGTGATACTTGATATGAGTTCAGTTCGAATCTTTGAGCAGGTTCCCTCCAAGGATTTTCTCTTTGGATGCAAGTGGTATTTTCTGCACTCCAAACTGAGTCCCTCCCCAAGGTCCTTAAGATCTAAAGCATTACTCCCATCACTTAGCAGGGCCTTTTGGTGCTCTGAAAAGAATGCACACTATACCCAGCTCCTGAATGGCTCAAGTCTATGTGTCCTCTTAAAATGAATGTGTCCCCAAAACTGTTGATCTCCAGGACCCACAATCAGTGACTATGAGACAAAAAAGTACCTTTCTGTGAGTTTCATGTTGTTTACCTAATTTCACTTGTTTGTTTTGACCTTACACTTCAATATGACACTTACAAATAAAACAGGGGGTTGGGATGGGAACGTGCATACTGGAAGTAATTTTGACAATAGCAATAAGCCAAATATCCCCATATTGCTGAATAATGACATTTTTATCAATTAGGCTTATTATTTTTCCTAGTATTTTTATTTCAAAAATTTATGACCTTTTAAATTGGGTATTTCAGTACCTGGATGGCTCAGTCAGTTAACCATCTGACTTTGGCTCATGTCATGATCTCACAGTTTGTGAGTTCAAGCCCCGTGTTGGATTCTGTGCTTGATAGCCCAGAGCCTGGAGTCTCCTTCAGATCCTGTGTCTCCTTCTCTCTGCCTCTTCCCGGCTCATGCTCTGTCTCTCTCTCTCTCACACACACACAAATAAACATTAAACAAAATTAAAAATAAATTGTGTATTTCTATTTCTGGGTATTTTTAATTTTATTGTTTTCTGTCTATTGCTATTTAAAAAAATTTCCATTTAAAATGAATGTATTTAAATTTTAAAAGAGATAATTAAAGAAAAATATTGAGATGAATCAAAGTGACTTGCAGATACATCATTAGTTGTGTTTTTCTTTTCTACAGAAACAGGTTTTTTCCAAGAAGTTCCTAAATATGCTAATGAAAAAGTTTACACAATTTTCCTCTTGACTGTTAGAAATAAAGTAAGCTGCTATATATTAGAGCCTTAATTTTATTTATCCCTATATTCTTTTTATTAGCTTGATGTCCCAGAGTGAGGAATGAGCCAGCTGTCTCAAGTGAGTATGTCTATGAACGCTTCACTTAGGGCTTTGGAGGTTATGTGAAAGGGTTCAGATTTTAGTTTATGTGCCATCTAAACCTATTTAGCAGTTTAAACTAAATTTGATTATGGTGTTATACATATAAAATGTATTGGAAAGTATCAAGAGTAGAATAAGGTGAATGAATATTTAGGAGTGAACTGTAGTAGACCCAACAAGATATACGAACACTTTCAATTAGGACTGTGACAAGGAGGATGAGGTTGAATCAATATCTCAGTGTAGAAGGAACAGAAATTGCTGAGCAGATGTGGGTGGCAAAAGAGAGGGTTAAAGTAAGAATGATTCCCTAGATTTACAAATACAGTAAAAGTGTCTATGGTACCTATTTATTGGTATGTAAATCTACCGATGTAGAAAAAGATATGTAGGAGAAGGCATGAAGAGCTCACTTTTACACATGCAATTATTGTATGATGTGCCTATGCTATTCAAGAGAATATCTTAAATAGGTAATAGAATGTGTGAGTTTACAGCTGAGGTTACAGGTCCGGCCCAGGCATAAAGATGTGGGAGTCATCACCACATCCACAGTGTTTAGAGAAATAGAAATGAGTAAGAGTAGATACAGAAAAAAGCAGAATTCAGGTCATAAAGAATACCAACATTGAGGTGCACCTGGGTAGCTGAGTCTGTTAAGCATCTGACTCCTGATTTCTGCTCAGGTCATGATCTTGCAGTTTGTAGGTTCAAGCCCCACTTAGGTTTGAATCCTGTCTCTCTTATATACAGGATTGTGGCCTTGAACAACTTACTTGTCTTCTTAATGTCTCATTTCCTAATCTGCTAAAGGTGACTTAAAGTAACATCCATATTATAAAGTGGTTGTATTTAAGGAAATAATGTGTACAAACCACTTAGAATACTAACTGCAGCAGTTTTAAACTAAAATTACCTATTATATTTATTGGTAAAATTTTAAATAAATGATGATATAACCAAAAAGCTTATATATGGATGTAGTTTAATTGAAGCCTTCTGATTATTTTAGTGATAAATCTATAAACAAAAAATCAGCAACTAAATTCCTAGTTCTGTTCCTTTCTTGATAAGCTAGGCAGATGACATGATTATCCATGTAGAAAATTGGAAAGGATCAACAAAAAACTCCTGTAATTAGTAAGTGATTAGGGCACATTTGCAGGATACAACATTAATATAAAAAGTCAATCATTTTCCTTCATACCAGAAATGAACAAGTGGGGTTTGAAATTTAAAAGTGCAATGCCATTCAAATTAAAACAAAAAAAAATAATCAAGTAATAAATGTAACAAAATACTGTATGTACAAGATCTATATAAGGAAAATTACAAAAAGCCAAGAATGAAATAAAAAACTAAATAGAGAGATATGGAATATCCATGAATATGGATATGAATCCATACTGTCAATACGTCAATGTCAAAATCGTCAAGATATCAGTTTTCCCAGCTAGATTCAATGCAATCACAATCAAAATCCCACCAAATTATTTTGTGATATCAACAAACTGATTCTAGCTTACATGAAGAGGCAAAAGACCCAGAATAGCCAACACAATTTTGAAGGAGAAGGAAAATTCTGGTAGGCTGACACTATCTTACTTCAAGACTTACTGTAAAGCAACGTTGATCAAGGCAGTGTATTACTGGTAAAAAAAGATAGTTATATCAACGGAACAGATTAGACAGCCAGGAAATTGATGCACATACATATAGTCAACTGATCTTTGACAAGGGAGCAAAGACAGTATAGTGGAGCAGAGTCTTTTCAACAAATGGTGCTGAAAGAAATGGACATACGCACATACATACACATACACACATAAATGAATCTAGACACAGATATCATGCTCTTCATAAAAAATCACTCAAAGCTTACTAAAAAGTCACAGATTTAAATTTCAAAATGCAAAACTATAAAACTCCTAGAAGATAACATAGGAGAAAACAGATGATCTTAGGTATAGCAGTGTTTTTTTATATATATAACATGAAAAACACATTCCACCAAACAAATAATTTATAAGCTGAATTTTTAAATTAAAAACTTCTGCTATCCAAAGACAGTGTCAAAAGAATGACATGACAAGCCACAGACTAGAATGAATTTCCTAAAAACACATCTAATAAAGGACTGTTATCCATAATATACAAAGGACTCTTAAAACTCAACAATAAGAAACCTACCCAATTTTTAAAAATGGCCCAAAAATCTTAACAGACACCTCACCAAAGAACAGACACAGATGGTAAATAATGCGAGGAAAAGATTCTCCACATCATATGTCAACAGGGAAATGCAAATGAAAACAATGCCATATCACTACATGTGTATTAGAGTGGCCAAAATTTGGAACACTGCCAGCACCAAATGCTGGTGAGGATATGAAGCAAAAGGAGTTCCCATTCAGGGATGCAAGAGTATGTCCATTTTGGAAGATGGTTTGGGGATTTCTTACAAAACTAAACATACTGTTATCAGATGATAATTGTGCTCCTTCATATTTGCCCAGAGGAACTGAAAATTTATGTCCACACAAAAACCTGTTCAGGGATATTTAGAGCATTGCTATTTATAATTGCCAAAAGCAACCACAATGTCCTTAAATAGGTGAATGAATAAACTGTGGTATATACAAAAAATGGAAAATTGTTCAGCACAACTTTCAGCACAAACAAATGGGCTGTGCAGCCATAAAAAGACATGGAGAAAGCGTAAATGCATATTACTAAGTAAAGAAGGCAATCTGAAAACATTTCATACTGTCTGATTCCAACTATATGACTTTCTGAAAAGGCAGAACTATGAACACAGTAAAAAGATGAGTGGATGTCAGGGACTGAGGTGCACACAGACATAATAGGCAGAGCACAGAGGAGTTTGAGGACAGTGAAAATACCCGGTATGATGCTATAATAATAGCTACTGGTTACTATCTATTTCCCCACACCATAAATTTTCAACACCAACAGAGAACTGTAAGGTAAATTTTGGACTTTGGGTGACTATGATCTGTCAATCTAGGTTCATTGATTGTAACAAATGCACCACCCTGGTGAGGGATGTTGATAATTGAAGAGACTGTGCATGTGTGGGGGCAGGAGATACACAGGAAGTCTCTTTCTTCCCCTCAGTTTTGCTGTAAAACTTAAATTGCTCTAAAAAATAAAGTTTCAATTTTTAAAAAATCATGGTTTCATGACATCAGTCAGTTACTTTACAGTGACACCTCAAATAAATAGAAGCCCTTGGACTGTGACAGCACAGCTGGTGGAAACATCCCTCCCATCCATGGTGTGCTGCTCCCTGTCACTGCCAATAGCATTCGAGTGTCTTTAACTGAAGCTGTGACCTCTCTCGGGCTGTCCAGGGCTATCTCTTATATATTTTTTCCTCAATTTCTATTACAAAACTCTGAACAGGTAAACTTGGCTTTTAAAAAAAAAACACTTCACAATATAGGATTAAAACTAACATATGTTCACTAAGGAATCTAGTAACCACAAAAAAAAAAAAATCAAGTCATGACACACAAACATAACCAATAATAAACTGGGTATATTTTCTTCCCATCTACGTTCTCTGCTTTGAATTGTTTATGCAGAACTGATTGATAAACCTACCAACAAGAAGGTAACCATGAAATCAATAAACATAATCCTATCAAAGAAAATCGAACTTGGCGATCCATCACCACTCCCAGCTTTTCCTCCTAGATCCTTCCCATCTCAGTTCATGGTAACTCCATTTTATTTCTTCACATCAAAACCACTGGAGTTTTTCTTGACACATTTTTTGCTGTTGTTTTCCCATCTTCTCATTTGACCTGTCAGCAAAGCTTACCTGTTCCACATTAAAATTGCGTCCTGAATCTGACCACTTCCCACCTTCTCTGGAACTCCAGCTTCTCTCACTTGCATGTTTATGATAGCATCCTGACTGGTATCTTTGCATCCTCTTCCTATCCCCTTTCATTTATCTTCAACTCAGTCATCAACATGATCTTAAAATATAAGTCAGTTCATGCTCTTCCTGTGCTCAAACTCTCTGGGTGGAGTCATTTCAGTAGGAGTAAAATGGATAATAACAATGACCAAAAGGACCTATGTGGTCTGACCTCTGTTGCTGCTCTGACCACCTTTTCTACCACCTTCCCTCTTGCTAACTCCAATTCCAAACACGTGTAGTATTCTAGGAACATGCTAGGTATACCCTGCCTCAGCACCTTTGCACTTGATGTTGCCTTTATCTGTTCTTCCCCAGGAATCCACATGGCTTTTGTCCTCATATCAGGTCTTAAGTGAAATGCCACCAGCCTTCCCTAGGTACCATGTTTTAAAAAAATTTTGCCTCTCCACACCTGATTTATTTTTCACTATAGTACTTAGCATTATCTGATAAACCATATATATGAATATAGTCATACATAAGTGTGTATGTATATAAATATTTGCCTAAGTTATTGTATGCACCCTCCCCAACTATAGCAGGAAGAAACGAGGGTGTTCCCATAGTCCCCGTGCCTGCTGCCTATGACCTATCCGCCTGTACAATCTCCTCCTCTGGAGGGTAGGAGAAGCCTGTGACTTGCTTCTAGCCAATAGCATGTGGCATAGGTGAAGGGATACAGCAGATGTAATTAAGGTCCTAAATCAGTTGTTTTTCATTTGATAAAACAGGAAATTATCCTGGAGGATCTTTGGTTGATCAGCTGAAAGATTTTAAAAGGGGGTTGAGCCCTTCCTGAAACAAGTTCCTCCTTGCTGGCTTGATGAAGTACACAGCCATATTGAGGAAGCCCATGTGGCATGGACCTATAGGCAGCCTGCGGGACCTAAGGGCAGACTCCAGTCAAAAGCCAGCAAAAAGCTGGCGCCCTAAGTCATACAGCTGCAAGGAAATGAGTTCTGTCAACAATGTGAATGAGTTTGAAAGTGGATTTTTCCGTAGTTGAGCCTCCAGATGAGAACACAATCTGGCCAATACTTACCTTAAACGTGGTCTCTTGAGATGCTGAGCAGAGCTCTGAGCAAAACTGTGCCTGACCTCCTGACCCATGGGAACTATTAGATAATAAATGTGTGTTGTTTTAAGCCACTAAATTTGTGGTAATTTGTTACACAGCAATCAAAAATTAATACACTGATTAAAATCTAATCTCCACAAAGACAAGGCTCTTGCTTTGTTTTTACTGGGGCAGGTGTTCAGTAAGTGTTGAATAAATGTTTCTGCCTACCATTTAAAGCATTAGGCAGGCTGGTTCTATCTTCTGTGGGCATTTTTAAACCTCCTATCAGGATCCACACTTTGGGCTGTTGTTACTAGGCTCGTCTCATCACTTAAACCATGGTCTCCCTTGCTTCCAGACTATACTCTCCCTTCAATCAAGGTACGTGCTCTCCATCTTCCTCCCTACATGTCCAAATTCTACCCAGCTTTTGCACACATCTTCAGCAGGTACAACTTGGTTTACCGTGCAGGAGTGATGTGTTTCTATTTTAATGATTTAAACCAAAAACTGGAAATCCGATGTTAGAATTTTTCTGAAGCCTTAATTTAAAGCCATTGCAAGTTCTTTTGGAATCAGTTCAAATTATTTGGCCACTAATAAGCAGGTTTAGTTTTTCAGTGCTTTTAATGCCCTAGTTTTAAAAACATTATTTTAAATTTGTGTGCATAGTTTGTGTATGTGTGTGTATAGTGTGTGTATAGTACACATGAATATAATTATTATTAATAAGACTCATTACTTAAATACCAGGTATTATGCTAGGTTCTCTTGACTCTATTGCCTTTACTCCTTTGAATATCAAAGCAATCACCGTAAGATGTTTATTTTCCTTTTTGCTGAGGGAACTAAGCTAAGGGAGCTAAGATGGGGTTGTTTAAGAAAAGTTCCCAAAAGCCACACAACCAATTGGCAGAGCTGGGGATGACACTTAGGTTATGTGACTTCAAAGCCAATGATTTTTCTAGGACCTTAACTACCCCCTCAATTACATAAGAAGTGATATGAAACAAAACACACATAGGATCAAAATATCTGTAAATAGCATTTCCCATTATCTTATATACCTACATAGTTACTAAAAATAGCTATTCATCTTTGACTTTGTTATTTTCCCTTTAAAGGTGCATCATGTTTACACATTTTTAAAGCTAGTGACAGAAGAAAATTAAACAACCACAAATTCACAGGCATATTTTAGAACAAACTACACTTGAGCTAGTAGAAAAAAAATGTGTGTGCTGTATGTTAGTGAGAAATGCATGAATAAAAGAATGTTTTTCTGCCAGATTTCCTGTCAAAGAAAAGGTAAGTAAAAAAAAAAAAAACATATGAGTTGGTGGTCGAAATTTTAACCAACCTAGCTACAGAAATGTATAAGGGTATGGATTAACCACTGTACACACTAAATAAACAACTACGTATTTGTATAGTTAATTATATTTATAAGCAGACAGAGCACCACTTCCTTACTTCATATTCTAGTGGATGAAAGCTAAAGAGAACAGTAGGATCAGTCTAATTTTAGTTTTCTGAGGAACCTCCATACTGTTCTCCAGAATGGCTGCACCAGTTTGCATTCCCACCAACAGTACAAGAGGGTTCCCCTTTCTCTGCATCCTCACCATTACCTGTTGTTTCTGGTATTGTAAATTTTAGCCATTCTGACATCTGTGTGGTGTTATTTCTTCACGGTTTTGATTTTTATTTCCCTGATGACGGGTAATATCGAACACCTTCTCATGTATCTGTTGGCCATCTGGATGTCTTCTTTGAAAAAATGTCTATCCATGTCTTCTACCATATGATCCAGCAATTGTACTACTGGGTATTTACCCAAAGGATACAAAAATAAAGATCCTACAGATTCAAAGGTACATGCACTCCAATGTGTATAGCAGCATTATCAACAATAGCCAAACTATGGAGAGAGCTCAAATGTCCATCGACTGATGAATGGATAAAGAAGATGTGGTATACATATACAATGGAATACTGCTCAGCCATCAAAAAGAATGAAATTTTGCCATTTGCAACAATGTAGATGGAGTGAGAATATATTATTCGAAGTGAGATAAGTAAATCAGAGAAAGACAAAAACCATTTGGTTTTACACATAGGTGGAATTTAAGAAACAAAACAGATGAATACATTGGAGGTGGGGAGGAAGAGGAGAGAGGAAAATAAACCATAAGAGACTCTTAATGATAGAAAACAAACTGTGGGTTAATGGACAGAAGTAGATGGGTGATGGGTGTTAAAGAGGGCACTTGTGATGAGAACTGGATGTTGTATGTAAGTGATCAATCACTAAATGCTACTCCTGAAACAAATAATGCACTGCATGTTGGTTAACTAAAATTTAGATTAAAAAAAAAAAGCAAAAGGGAATAAATCTTCCACATACATGTCACAGGATCAAATTTAAATTCAACTTTATATTTCTGACTCACAATTATAACTACCTAAGCACTGCTTTAATATCTAAGTAAAAAATAATTTAAGGTCGGTTTTCCATTCTGTGTGTGGTTGTGTGTATGTGATTAAAGTTGTAAGTATAGTCAGCAGTATGCTTGCTTAGTGTAGAAGGACTGTTACCATGCAAATATATTGCGTGTGACCTACATAATAAAGCAGTATAACAGAAAGCCTCCTACCAGACTTCTAGATAAATAGAGAAGAGGCACAGGGCTACAAGCCGATGTTGCCAATATGTAAAATTTTAATTTATAAAAGAAGGGATCAGCTGCTTCAATGACACTGATTCTAATGATACCTTCAAAGAAAATGAGAACATTGTGTCCTCATAGTATAATCACTGCAGGTCAGTAAGCCCTAATTCCTATTGAATGAAGTCACTCAGTCCATTTATTAGGGTTCTGAACTCCTTCTGTGGGGCAAAGAATAGTTTTATTAATACTATGATAAATGGTAAAAATTCAAGTAAAGTTCTAAGAAATGTGAGGAAAATGCAAATTTGAAATTCACAATTAAGAATATAAAAATTGGAGTGTCTGGGTGGCTCAGTTACTTAAGCTACCAACTCCTGATTTTGGCTCAGGTCATGATTTCACAGTTCATTAGTTCAAGCCTCACATCAGCCTGCACATTGACTGTGCAGAGCCTGCTTGGGATTATCTCTCTCCCCTCTCTCTCTGCTCCTGCCATGTTTGCTTGCTCTCTTTCTCTCTCAAAATAAGTAAAATAAACTTTAAAAAGTTATTAAGAATATAAGAACTGATAACTAGTTTTTTAATTTTGAATTGAAATTAAAGAATATAAGAATTGATAATTTTTTTTGAACTTTAGAAAAAGTGGAAGAAAAGGCTGCTCCACAAGTAAAATGCTGATCATAAAACAGTTGCCCAGTCTTTACCACATAGTTACTGACCTCTGGTCAGAGAAGACTTGTTCAGTTTTAACCACAAAAAATCAATCATTAATAATGATGATGATGATGATAATACCTTAATAATAGTGGTATTAATATTTTAAATGATAATATTAGAATAATCATAGTAATATGAACAATGACAATAGCTAAATTATATCAAGGACTTGCTATGTGGTACCCTTGTGTCAATGAATTTATCGACAACCATACGAAGCAGATAGCATTAGTACACCATTTTAAGGAAATGTTTTATTGGCAAATCACAGTCAATGTTTACTCTTGAAGAATAGGCCACATATGTGTCTCGATGGGCAAGGATAGGTTCTAGAAAGAGTAGGTGAGTAGTCTGAAATATTCTGCCATTATGTCCTCTCTTCCCTTCTTTTTGCTTTTAAATAGAAGATAATTCAGAGGTAAATTATTGAAACCATTAGTGTTTTCAAAACATTTTTGCAGTCAAATTGATAAGACCTTTTATTTTGGTCTTCACATTTCTCAATGTACTTTTGCTACATTGTATAGGTATTTTTTTAATTTAAATCCCTTGAGATGAATGAGTATTGCTATCATTACATGGAAGAAAATCTTGCTAGACAATTAAGAGCTACAATGTCAGACTGTCTGACTTTGTATCCTAACTTGTTCACTTATTACTTATATTAATTCAAACTAGTTTTCAACCTCTCTGTAACTCAATTTTTTTCATTATAAAAATAAGCATAGCAACTATATCATGAGTCACATCGATATGAAGATTAAATTCAGTAATAGCAGTAAGGCATTTAGAACATAAATCTCAGTGTGTGTTAACTCTCATTAAACCTATTTTGCAAGTAAACAACCTGGGGAACAGAGTCCAGTGTAATAGAGTCACCATCAGACTAAGAATTCATAATCATGACTTGTAGATTCCACAGTATTGCTCCTCTATATCCACCATGTCAATTGTTCCCAAAATTGACTTTTGGATCATGAGGCAAACTACAGAATTATTCAAAGGGATCTTTAATTTCATATAAAATGATAATAATAGCTTCTAATATATATTAAGCTTGTACTGTATGTTAAGCACTGTGCCAAATCTCTTACACAGATTTTCATTTAATTTTCCAAATTCTATTAGACATTATTACTTATCCATTTATAGATAAGGAAAGTAAGTCTGAGAATATTTAAGTTGACAAATAACTGCCCAAGGACACACTAGTAATTTCCTGAGTTAGAAATCAAATCCAGGCAATGTGGCTTCAAAGCTCAACTGTTAACCACTCACTTTTACCTACTGACTGACCAAAATAAGTAAATGGACAGCACCTCACCACTAAAATTCATCATGTTCAAAAGCTGGGCACACTACACTGTCCTCCACTATCCCGTCATCAAAGAAACCCAAATGCAATGTGGTTTTCCAAGCATACATTCCCACTTGTTTATGGCTACCTTAAAGAACCCTACCTTTTCTATTTGCTCTGGAGCATTTATGGTAAACTACTACAATATACCCAAGAGTAGATTCATTAAATGGAATTATTTTCTTTTTTACATGTAATTATAATGTCTTCCCTCACCCAGAGTGTGAAAATATATTTCATTTTTTGGCATGTATATTTCCAAGTTTCATTAAACATGTGTAATTTAAGCTTCATTATTTTGCTTTTAGGTTCTATTCTCAAGAAACAATGTAAGTACACACCACATAAACTTTATTTAGTGCCTGTTTACATGCAAAATTTATTGAATTAGATGATATCTAGTATCCTGATACTAAGATTTTATGCTTCATTTTTTAAATTTGCATGACTTTTAAAGTAGTAAATATAGTCAGGTGGTGCAGAAATTTTAAAGGTAGTAAAGAATATTAACTTAATGGAAAACCTTCCACATATTTTTTTATCCTAGTCACACAATTCACCTTCCCATAGGCAACCATATGGAAAGTTCTTTTATCTTTCCAGATATATTGACATATATACGACAAATATATATATATTTCCTCTTCCTCAATTTTATATTCAAATGCCTTAAATGGTGGTGCCAAATTTGTTTTCCAAAGAGCTTGTTTCAATTTACAATCATTACTAATTTATAAAAGTTCTTGTTTTAGTTTTTCCATCGATGCTGGAGGAATGTTTGCATTTATGTTTCATGTTTAAATAAGATTACACACACTGGGCATGTTGGTAGGCTGATTAGCACCAAAGTTAAACAATATAAACCTTAATTTAGAAGAAAAAAGTTGTGTGCATTAAATCTTTAGTGATAAGAATAAAATTTTTTTAAACATGTATCTAAGGACTGAGACAATAAATATATGCCCAAAAGCTTTTGGAAGTTCTTAGAAGAGAAGTTTTAATCATCACAGAAGGTCAAATTATAACTTAAAATTTTCAGTTGTAGAAAAATCTCAATGACATCAGTGATCTTATTTCTATAGAATCATTACCTCTTGTGGGCAATTGATAAGACATTTTAGTCACCTTAAATGCCTAAGAAGAAAACAATCTCCAGTGGAAGAATCTCTGCCATGAACTTTTTGTAAAATTATTTGTTTACTTGTTGAGAACCAACTATGTGACCTAATTTTTCTCTATAAACATCATGCAATGTAATTTGTCCAACAAGTCTATGAGGTTCATGATATCAATCCAAATTTAAAGACCAGAAAAATAAAACTCCACATATTAACTAGCTCAGGTGACACAATTAATATGGTACAGTAAGTAAAAGAATAGGTAAATGTTTCTCACAAGTACTAGTCACAAAATAGACAAATCATTGTTTAATAAATGGATTAAATATATAATATATGTATAATTGTGCTACAGCCACCTAAAAATATATGTCTTACCTCAAAAACAAATGACAAAGAAGGAGTGAAAGGCTTCAGATGACCAAATCTACACAACATTAAGAACACCAAGCAACGGAAAGTTTCCAGAACGGCTGCCTTAGGTCTGAAATAAATGTCATTAACATGTATTAGCTTTAAATATGCTCTTTATATGTTTACATGTTATAAGTGATATGTTGACACACAATTCTTTTAATTTTCAAGAAATATATGGTATTTTAATGTATTTGAGGAGCATGTGCCTCTCAAGTTGTTTGAAAACTGCCATCAAACTAAGAAATGAAATGCATCTTTTTAAAGAAAATCTGTTCTTTATTAATCTATTGCTTAGTTTGAGCACTGATGAGTTTGGATAAAGCATACTTTCAACTAATTAATAAAATATCAAAGAACTAAATTTCTAGTATTTAAAGTAAATGAGACTCCTGTCACTCACGAGCTACCTTTATACATCACTCATCTTAAAAATGGCTTGTATGGGTGCCTAGGTGGCTCAGTCAGTCAAGTGTCCAGCTCTTGGTTTTGGTTTGGGTCATGATCTCATGGTTTGTGAGATGGAGCCCCACGCTGGGCTCTGACCGGACAGCATGGAGCCTGCTATGATTTGTTTCCATTCAAGTAATGGGACTTATCATTTTGTGAATAAAATATAAAATTAAATTAAAAATTTTCTTCTTATAAAATAATGCTATATAATTAGTATAAGCTATTATTATTGAATCAATATCTGGGTAGGTTCCAAGGGAAAGAAAACAAAAGAAAATTTCTATTTTATTTTATTTACTTTGTTCATTTATTTACTTTGAGAGAGAGAGAGAGAAAGAAAGAGAGAGGGAGAGAGAAAGCATACGCTGGAGAGAGATAGCAAGAAGGAGAGAGAATCCCAAGCAGGCTCTGTGCTGCCAGTGCAGAGCCTGACTCAGGTTTGGTCCCATGACCATGAGATCATGACTTCAGCTGAAATTATGAGTTGGATGTTCAACCAACTGAGCCATCAAGGTACCCCAGAAAATCTCTATTTTAAAACAATTTCTATTAACTATTTCTATTTTTTGGTTTTAAATCTTTTATATTGTGAAATGAAATATAAAGAAATAAATAAAACAGAAATGGGCAATTTGATAATTTTTAACAAAAAAAATTATCACTTGAAACCATCACTCATGTATTTGAAGCACCCTCAAAGAGAACTCTTACCTCCTAAATACTTCCACCTTCCTTCTATCTCTGAAAGAATCAGTACCCTTTTATAATAATCATATTCCTTTTGCTTTTTTAAAATTTATATTTTTACCACATTAGCATAAATTCTTATAAATTACTGTATAGGAGTTTCTTTTTACTTTTAATAAATGGGATTATACTGTATGCACTATGCGTATCTAGCATCTTTCACTTAGTTTAATGAGATACATCTACAATGTTGAATGTAGGAGCAGTTTCTTTCCACTCTTGTATAGTGTTCATTGTGTGAATATATCGATATTCATGCATCTATCTGCCTTAAGGACATGAGGACTGTTGGCTGCACTCGTTTATTATGAAAAATGCTGGTTGAACATTTTTACATGCTTTTTGGACTGCCACACAATATTGTTTATATGTTGAAATTTAGTAAAATCTTCAGTATTTTAAATTAGGTATCACAATATAAACTCTCCCTTCAGTGTGAGCAGTTCACCGAGAGGGGTTGTAAATACTTTTAATTTTAGTCATTTGGGATAAAAGATGTTTGCTACTCATAAAATTTGCAAACAGTGCCTCTGATTTGAAGATTTAATTTTTACTATCTTAATGAGGGTAAAGTTTTGAAGAAGTGACTTTCTTAATGTTACTATAGTCTAATCAATTTTATCTTTATGAATAGGGATTTGTGTTTACCATTTAACATTTTATGTACTCTAAGTTTATAGAGATATGTTACTATGCTATTAGCTGGATCTATATTGGTTTTCCGTTCACTTGTAAATCTACAATCCACTGACCCCAGAATTAACTTTTTATGGTGTGAAATATTTGTCAAGTTTATTTTTCTTATTCCTATGTGGAAATCCAATGTTTCCAAGACCATTTATTGAAAAGACAGCTTTTTCCCATAGCTCTGCAGGGACACCTTTGTCACAAATCAAGCATGTATATATATGCATAGATTTGTTCCTAGGTTCTCTGATTTAATCTCTGTGCCAATAAAACATGTCTAATTGCAATAGCTTTGTAATAAATCTTGACAGCCAGTAGTGCCTCTACTGCCATTTTTTAAAATCTCAAGCCTGTGTTGGCTATTATAGGTCTTTTTCATTTCCATATACATATACTTTAGAAAGAACCTGCTCACTTAAAGAAAAAAAAAACTGTTTACAATTTTAATTCCAACTGTACTAAACATGTAAAGCAATGTGGTGAAAATCATAGTCTTTATAATACTGAGCATTCCAATCTATGAATATAGTTATCTCTCCATTTATTTAGTTTTGTTATTTTTTTCATATTTCAATAGTTTGATAGTGTTTTATAGAGTTTTTTACTCATTTTTTAAGTTTGTATTTTAATTCCAGTTAGTTAATATACAATGTTATATTAGTTTCATGGGAACAATAGAGTGATTCAACACTTCCATACATCACCTAGCGCTCATCACAAGTGTACTCTTTAATTCCCATCACGTATTTCACCCATCCCCACATCCCCATCCCCTCAGGTAACCATCAGTTTGTTCTCTATAGTTAAAAGTCTGTTTCTTGGTTTATCTCTCTCCCTTTTCTTCCCTTTGCTCATTTGTTTTGTTTCTTGAATTCCATATATAAATGAAATCATATGGTATTTATCTTTCTCTGAGTAACTTATTTCGCTTATCATCGTATCGTCTAGCTCCACCTGTGATTGTAAATGGCAAGATTTCATTCTTCTTTGTGGCTGAATAATATTCCATTATATGTATATAAAATATATCATTATATTTAATATATATTAATATAAAATATGTATTATTGCATACATGATATATATCATTACATATATGTAGTATATATCATATCTTCCTTACTCATTCATCAATTGATAGATACTTGGGCCTCTTCCAAGTATTTGCTGTTGTAAATAATGCTGCTATAAACATAGGGGTGGATGGGGATGGGGCACCTGGGTGGCTCAGTCGGTTGGGCATCCGACTTCAGCTCAGGTCATGATCTCACGGTTTGTGGGTTCGAGCCCGGCGTCAGGCTCTGTGCTGACAGTGAGTCTAGAACCTGGAGACTGTTTCAGATTCTGTGTCTTCCTCTCTCTCTGACCCTCCCTTGTCATGCTGTCTCTCTCTCTCTCTCTCTCTCTCTCTCTCAGAAATAAAAAAAAATAGGGGTGGATGTATCCCCGTGAATCAGTGTTTTTGTATTATATGCATAAATACCTAGTAGTGTAATTTCTGGATCATAGAGTAGTTCAGTTTTTACCTTTTTGAGGATTTCTATACTGTTTTCCCCAGTATAAACAACAGTGTGCATTTCCACTAATAGTGCCAAAGCGTTCCTTTTGCTCCACATCCTTGCAAACATCTGTTGTTTCTCATGTTGTTGATTTTAGCCACTCTGATAGTTATGAGGTGATATCACATTGTAGTTTTGATTTGCATTTTCCTGATGATAAGTGATGATGAGCATCTTTTCATGTATCCGTTGGGAATCTGGATGTCTTCTTTGGAGAAATGTCTGGTCATGTCTTCTGCCCAGTTTTTAATTTTGCTTCTTGGGTGTTGAGTTTTATAAGTTACTTATGTATTTTGGATACTAAGCTTTTAGAGGATCCACCATTTGAAAATATATTCTCCCATTATGTAAACTGACTTTTAGTTTTGTTTATTGTTTCCTTGGTATGCAGAAACTTTTTATTTTGATGTTGTTGCAACAGTTTATTTTTGTTATTTTTCCATTGCTTCAGGGGACCTAGCTAGAAGACACTTGACAAGGCCAATATCTGGGAAGTTATTATGATGTTCTCTCCTAGTATGTTTTAATAGTTTCAGGTCTCACATTTAGGTCTTTAATCCATTTTTTAAAAGAAATCGTTTATTGTCAAGTTGGTTTCCATATAACCCCCAGTGCTCATCCCTGCAAGTGCCCTCCTCCACGCACATCTCCCCCCTCTCCCCCCACCCCCATCAATCCTCAATTTGTTCTCAGCATTCAAGAGTCTCTCATGGTTTGCCTCCCTCCCTCTCTCCCACTATTTCCCCCCTTCTTCTCCCCCATGGTCCTCCATTAAGTTCCTCCTAATCCTCCTATACGTGCAAACATATGGTATCTGTTCTCTGCCTGACTTATTTCACTCAGCATAACACCCTCAAGGTCCATCCATGTTGCTACACATGGCCAGATTTCATTCTTTCTCATTGCCATGTAGTATTACATTGTATAAATATACCACTCGTCCGCTGATGGACACTTAGGCTCTTTCCATGTTTTGGCTATTGTTGAGAGTGCTGCTATGAACACTGGGGTCCATGTGCCCCTATGCATCAGCACTCCTGTATCCCTTGGGTAAATTTCTAGCAGTGCTATTGCTGGGTCATAGGGGAATTCTATTGTCAATACTTTGAGGACCCTCCACTCTGTTTCCCAGAGGGGCTGCACCAGTTTGCATTCCCACCAACAGTGTAGGAGGGTGCCTATTTCTCCACATCCTTGCCAGCATCCAGAGTCCTCTGACTGTCTTTAATCCATTTTTAATTCATTTGGTGTATGGTGTGAGAAAGTAGTCCTGTTTCATTCTTTTGCAAGTAGATTTTGAACACTATCTATAGAAGAGACTGTCTTTTATCCTAATGGATATTCTCTCCTGCTTTGTTAAAGATCAATTGACCATATAATTATAGGTTTATTTCTGGGTTTTCTATTCTATTCTATTGATCTATGTGTCTACTTTTGTGCCAGTACCATACTACTTTGATCACTACAGCTTTGTAATATAACTTCAAGTCCGGAATTGTGATGCCTTTAGCTTTGCTTTTCAAGATTGCCTTAGTTATACAAGGTCTTTTGTGGTTCCATACAAATTTTAGAATTGTTTGTTATAATTCCATTTAAAAAAAAAAACCTCTCTTGATATTTTGATAAAGATTGCAATGAATGTGTAGATTCCTTTGGGGAGTATTTAACAATATTTGTGTTTCCAATCTATGAGCCTAAAATATCTTTACATTTCTTAGTGTTTGTATTCAATATATTTTGTCAGCATACAGTTTTCAGAATATAGCTCTCTCACCTCTTTGATTAGGTTTATTACTAGGTACTTTATTATTGTTGGTGCAATTATAAATAGGAATATTTTCTTAATTTCTCTTTCTGCTGCTTCATTATTGGTGTATATAAATGGAAATGATTTCTATATACAGATATTATATTTTGTGAATTTCCTGAATTTGTTTTTAATGGAGTTTTTTGGATTTTCTATCAGGTCATCTGCAAATAATGAAAGTTTTACTTCTTCCTTACTAACCTGGGTGCATTATACCTTTCTGTGTCTGTTTGCTGTGGAATTCCAGTACTATATTGAATAAAAGTGGTGATAGTGAACATCCTTTCTTGTTCCTGATCTTAGAAAGAAAGCTCTCAGTTTTGCTCCATTGAAGATTATATTAGCTGCAGGTCTTTTGTGGGTTGTCTTAATGATGTTGAGGTATGTTTCCTCTATTCCTACTTTGTTAAGGGTTTTTATCACTTAAGGGACACTTTTTTTTTTAAGTTTATTTCTTTATTTTGAGAGAGAGAGAGAATACACGCAGGAGGGGCAGAGAGAGAGAATCCCAAGTATGATCTACCCTGTCAGTGTAAACTGTGAAATCATAGCCTGAGCTGAAACCAAGAGTTCGACACTTAACTGCCTGCTGAGCCATGCAGGCACCTCTGAGGGTTTTCTTTTCTTTCTTTCTTTTTTTTTAATTATGAATGAATGTTGTACTTTGTCAAATGATTTTTCTACATTTAAAGAAATGATCATATGGTTCTTATCCTTTCTCTTATTGATGTTATATATCATGTTGATTGGTTTGTGAATACTAAATCACCCTTGCAACCCAGGAATAAACCTCACTTCATTGTGGTGAACATTTTTTAAAAATGTATTGTTGGATTGAGTTTCCAGTATTTCACTGAAGATTTTTGGATCTATATTCATCAGAGATGTTAGCCTGCAGTTCTCATTTTTCGTAGAGCCTTTATCTGGTTTTAGTATCAAAATAATACTGACCTCATAAAATGAATTAGAAGCTTTCTTTCCTCTTCTATTTTTTTTTTTTTTTTGAACAGTTTGAAAAGAATAGGAATTAGGTCTTCTTTAAATGTTTGGTAGAATTCCCTGGGAAGCTTAGACCTGAACTTTTGTTTGTTGGAAGTTTTTTTTATTATTGATTTGATTTCTTTGCTGATTATCAGTTTTTTTTCAAATTCTCTATTTCTTCCTCATTCAATTATGGGAAGTAACATGTTTCTAGGAATTTACCTATTTCCTTTTGGTTGGTCAATTTATTGGCATACAGTATTTCATAATATTCTTCCATAATTGTTTGTATTTCTGTAGGGTTGGTTATTTCTCCTCTCTCATTTGTGATTTTATTTATTTGTGTCCTTTCTCTTTTTTCTTGATAAATCTGGCTAGAGGTTTATAAATTTTATTGGTTTTTCAAAGAACCAGTTCCAGGCTTCATTGATCTATTCTATTGTTTTTAAGTTTCTATATCTTTTATTTTAGCAATAATCTTTATTATTTCCTTCCTTCTGCTGGTTTTAGGTTTGTTTACAGTTCTTTTCCTAGATCCTTCAGGTATAAGGTTGAGTTGTTTAGTTAAGATTCTTCTTGCTTCCTTAGGTAGGCCTGTATTGATGTAATTTCCCCCTTGGAACTACTTTTTCTGCATCTGAAAAGTTTTGAACCATTGTAGTTTCATATTCATTTATTTCTATGTACTTTTTGATTTCTTCTTTTATTTATTTTTATCTATTCATTGTTTATAGCATATTATTTAACCTCCATGAATATGTGATTCTTCCAGATGTTTTCTTGTGGTTGACTTCTAGTTCCATACCATTGTGGTCAGAATAGGCACATAGTATGATTTCAGTTTTTTTCAATTTACTGTGGCTCATTTTGTAGACTAATATGTTATCTATTCTGGAAAGTGCTCCATGTGCACTTGAAAAGAATGTGTATCCTGATGTTATAGGATGGAATGTTCTGTGTTAAATCTATCTGTTCTAGTATGTCATTTAAGGTCACTGTTTCCTTGTTGATTTTCCACTTATATGATCTAAATGTATGATGTAAATGGGGTATTAAAGACCCCATTATTTACTTACTTACTTTATTTATTTATTAATTTTTTTTTAATTTTATTTCTAGGAGAGAGAGAGAGAGAGAGAGACAGCGTGAGCAGGGGAGGGTAAGAGAGAGAGGGAGTCACAGACTGAAACAGGCTCCAGGCTCTGAGCTGGCAGTCAGCACAGAGCCCGACGCGAGGCTCGAACCCACAAACGGCGAAATCGTGACCTAAGCGAAAGTCGGACGCTTAACCGACTAAGCCACCCAGGCGCCCCAAAGTCCCCATTATTTAAATGTATTAAAGATTTTCCACTTATATGATCTAAATATGTGATGTAAATGGGGTATTAAAGACTTCTACTATTATTGTACTATTATAAGCTAGTTCCTTTATTAACTGTTTTATATATTTTTTAAGAAAGTTATTTATTTATTTTGAGAGAGAAAGAGAGGGGAGGGGGAGATAGAGAGACAGAGAAAGACAGAGAGACAGAGAGAATCCCAAGTAGGCTCTGCATTGTCTGCCCAGAGCTCAGTGTAGGGCTCAACCCCATGAACTGTGAGATCATGACCTGAGGCAAGGTCAAGAATCAGATGCTTAACCAACTGAGCCACTTAGGCAAACCTGTTTTATGTATCTGAGTGCTCTCATGTTGGGCCCATAAATATTTATAATTGCTACATCTTATTGTTCAACTGTCTTTCTTATTGTTCCCTTTATTATTATATACTGCTCTTCTTTGTTCCCTGTTACACTCTTGATTTAAAGTCTCTTGGCGTGCCTGTGGGGCTCAGCCAGCTAAGCACTTGACTCTTGAGCACAGGTCATGATCCCAGGGTCATGTGGTCAAGCCCCAATCAGGCTCCAGACTGAGTGTGGAGCCTGCTTAAGATTCTCTCTCTCTCCCTGTGCATCTCTTCCTCACTCAATCTCTCTATAAAAACAAACCAGCAAACAAAAAAAGAAAGAATCTATACTATTGCTATTGGTTTATTGCTTCTTCTCATAAGTGTATGTAACCAATAGAACTATAATCTTTAAAATGTGAGATCCTGATTCTTAGATCTGGGAAATTATTTCAGAGGGAACTGTGACTCATTTTTCCATTTTCTTTATTTATTGCTTAGTATACACTTATAATCTAGAAAAGTAGGGATAGAGAGCCAAACAAAATAAATGATATGCACAAGTGTTTATAGGGAATGCAGGTTTTAACTGTCCCATTAACCAGTATGGTCATTTTGATCTTGATGATTTGAATGTTGATAAAACTCCAGAAACTGCCACTATTTCAGAATACCAAATAAACATTTCTTGGGAAATTCACACAGATTAAGCATGTGTTTTCTGGACTTTTATATTTATAATTTCCTGCAAGTAATTGTATTGGTTACCTACTTAAAAAAAACAATTTCAATACAACAAAGATACAATCTCAAGAATGACAGAGATTTTGGGGTGCCTGGGTGGCTTAGGTGGTTAAGCAACCAACTTGGGCTCGGGTCATGATTTCACAGTTTGTGAGTTCAAGCCCCAAGTCAGACAGCTTAGAGCCTGAAGCCTGCTTCGGATTCTGTGTCTCCGTCTCTCTCTGCCCCTCCCCTGCTTATATTCTGGCTCTCTTACTATCAAAATAAATAATAATAAAAAAAGAATGACTGTTTTTTTCATTTGTTTGTTTTTTGCAGTTTTTTGCCAAGTTATAGTATACGTAAATTCTAGAATATGTGAATTTGAGAGTCACATTGCTTGGGTTTGTACTGTGTTTGATCTCTTACTATCTATCTGTCTGACTTCCTTAATCTGTAAAATGGGCTTTACAGTAATTCTTATCTCAGGACATTGTTGTAAGAATTAATAACATATTCCATGGTACATGTTAAGTATATAAATACTAGTATTAGCATTAATTTAGATAGATAGTAAGTAATAGATATCTTTCTCATACTTCCTGCCATAAATCCATCTTAAAATTGTGCAAGTGAATGCATTTTCTCACTAGGGTAGTATTTAAAATAAGATTCTTTAAATATCCTGTGTGACAGAAAGGACATAAACTGTAAGTGCACAACACACACATTCTGGCATATACTGTGAACTGGCAAAGGAAAACTACTCAAATATGTTTTATATTTTATTAATTACTCAGTTATGGTCTATATTTTGCCAAATTATTCATTACATTTATAGGTTCTTAAATAACTTTAAAAACTTAAATCACATTTCAAAGGCTTAGATTTTAAATGCACGCTTGCTTTTAAAAATTGGAAAAACTTACTCTGTTTAACTTAAAACACTGTGAAATTATAGTTTCAACTTTATTTTTATTTTTTTTATTTTTTTATTTTTTTTAATGTTTTATTTATTTCTAGGAGGGAGAGAGAGAGAGAGAGCATGAGCAGGGGAGGGTCAGAGAGAGAGGGAGACACAGACTCTGAAGCAGGCTCCAGGCTCTGAGCTGGCAGTCAGCACAGAGCCCAACGCGGGGCTCGAACCCATGAACCACGAGATCATGACCTAAGCGAAAGTCAGACGCTTAACCGACTAAGCCACCCAGGCGCCCCTCAACTTTATTTTTAATAACAAATGTTTGATGACTATAGAAGTTTCACATATATTTTTAAAACAACATTATAAAAGTACACAAAATGAAAGAATTTCACTTCTTTTTTTTTTTTTTTTTTTTTTGAAAGAATTTCACTTCTTACCTTTGATCCAGAAGAAATCCAATGGAGGTCAATGTCAGAATAATGAAGCAAACCCTCAGAAGGAGGGTAACTTGTGATAGTGCCTGTCAAGCAAACACAGAGACCAGCAGATTCTTTAGGAGAGTTATCAGAAGGAACATTAGAACTTAAAGCTGTCAAGAAAACCAGCCTCAAACTATTTTATACTATACCACTTGTCACTGACATTTTTCAAAAAGATGAATACGCAGAGGACATCTTGGTTTTCCTAATGTCATTTAAAATTATCTTACTGGACACTTAGGAGAATGAATTAGACCCTTCCACATAACTATTTTGCTTAAAATATTCTTTCTAAAAATTATCCTTTAAAGTTATGAGACTTTCAAAATTGTTTGAAACCCTTGTGCACCCACATATGGAGAAATCACTTACATTTTGATGAATACATAGCATGGTCCAATACCTATTTTTATTATCACCAATTCTTTGTGGTTTCAAACCCAACACTTTTAAATACAGAAAATATTTAAAGGAGAACGTGTTTATCAGTGCAAACATATAAATGAAGCAATGTACAAATACATATTCGTATTTGATGAAATCTATAGATTCCTATGTACATGTCAAAGTTTATATTTTGAATTATTGTAACAAAGACATGTTTACCATAATTATAAATGAATTATGCATTTACATGCCAAAAAATTTTACATGCCAAAATTTTAATAATAATGTTTATTTAGGATCTACTATCTTATAGCTTCCATGTTATATGTTTCACATACTTCAATTCTTTTTTTAGTCCCAACAATGTTACAGATAAGGTATCATTATATTTGCTTCATATATGTAAAAACAAGCAAATCGGAAATCAAAGAGTTAAGTAATTTTTCCGTCAGCACATAGAAATAAATGATGCCTCTGAAACTTAAAATACACTTCCCTGACCTCAAAGTATGACAATGGTGGAATGAATATGAGCAACAAACTTAAATGGTCAGGGGCAGAGAGGTTGCATAGCTAATATTTAGTGTCAGATGAGTACTGTTTTCATTTGAAAGTGGATCAATAAGAGCAAGAAGTTGGATGCACATCCCTTGAGTGATTCCCCTACTCACTGATAGTGTTTATGTTTCATCCTAATGAGAACACCAGAAGTGTGATGCAGCAAAGCAGCTAACAGAGTTATCAAAACATTACACAAACACTTTCTCTGCTTTTTAATGAAATAGCTAGAGGTAATTTCTACTCATTATGAACTAATATATACACCTACAAAACTGCACCTGTCCACAGTTATAAACAATAAGCAAAAGCCACCAACTGCAATTACTGTTCACATCTACTACTCCATCTCCACACCACCTTATAAATCAACTGAGATCTCACAGCCAACTTATAACTCCTCTCTATTCAGTATTGTATGCTTGGATCGTACCCAGAACTGAAAAATGATTTAAAAGTTTCCAAAGCAATAGTTTAGTAGATGAGTACGGATGAGTAATCAATAATATCAATGAAAAGCATTGAAATGTTTTGGAGTATGGGGACAGGGCTAGGTGTCAGATATAAGAGGAAAAGCTCAGTGGACAACAGAAGTTTTAGTGGAGAGCTACAGAGTGCTATTTGGATATGTGGAATTCAGCAATAACTACTTTGGGACAATGCAGCCCAAGTGTCAGAAAGTTATTTTTGTGGTGATAGAAGTAACTAGGTCTGTTTGAGTAGATTAATGCCTGTTTAAGGGAAACAAAGAAAAATACATACATTGAATCTATAAGCCATGTAACCATAGGCAAATTATTAGGCATTTCTAAGGCTCTTTTATGTGTTTGGTACATTTGAAATAAAATATGAGTTTGGTAACAACTATAATAAAGTACTGAGAAGAGTGCTTGGAACAAAATATAAAATCAACTAATGATTATGATATGAGTACTATTGTTATGCTATACTGATTTTTCATATGGTACTTAGGTTAACTTTAATGAATTACAATAAAACAAAGAAACACAAACAAAAGACCCATGCACTATTCGCCATATCATAGGAAATTCAGATATAATGTAAAATATATTTTCAATTTTGGTTAGGGAATTTATGATCCCTGAACAAAAAGAGGAGCCTGGCGGAGAAGGAGACCCCTAAACAAAAAAGGGAGGGTCTTGGCGAAGAAGGACTCCTTTTTCTGCAAATTGCTTCCAGGCTACTAGAGTCAGAATAAGAAAACAACTCAATACGTCTATCCATCTACCTAGTCGCTACCTGGCTAAAAGGCACCTGAAATTTAGCATGTCTGTCTAAAACTCTGTATCTATTTCCTCCTCCACACAATATATTGCTAGTTTTTTTTCTTCTTAGAATGCTACACCCAGTTTTTCAGTTGCTTTAGCGAAAACAGAACAAAACAAACAAAAACAACCAAACACAAAACAACCAACCAAACAAAACAACCAAAAACAAAACAAAACTGCCACTCATCCTTGACTTTTCCTCTCATTGTCTACTTCAAATAAATCAAGAAATAAATGTCAGCATTGTATTTGAAGTACATCCAGATTGAAGAGATTTGTTACAAGTAGCTGTTTTGTGAACAAAAACTTGTTCCACCCCAACATGATCTTCACCACAATTCACCCTCTTAACTGGTGTCTCCACTTTTAAAACTGTCTACTGAGCATGGCCTTCTACACACTGCTTTGCAGCCAAAACTCTAATTTTTTTAAAGACATATGTTATATAGTATCATTATTATGTTCTAAATGCTCCAGGAGCTTCAATTTCTTTATTTTTATTTCTTTTAAGGTTATTTATTTTGAGAGACAAAGAGAGCAGAGGAGAAGCAGAGAGAGGTAGAGAGAGAATCCAAGGCAGACTCTGTAAAGTCAGTCAGCACAGACTGATGCAGGACTCGAACTCACAAACCATGAAATCATACCTAAGCCAAAAGCAAGAATCAGATGCTTAACCAACTGAGCCACCCAGGTACCCTGAGTCAATGTCTACTTACTCAAAGAATAAAACTCAAAGTCCTTACTCTGGACCATGCATAACATAGTCTCTTATCAATTGTCCCCTACTAATCTCTCTGCCTTTCATATCACAAATTTTGTTTTCTTCAACATGGTAAGCATCCTTCCCACTCAAGTCTGTTTTATTTACTGTTCTTTCTATTGGACCAACTTTCCCCAGTGATCCTTATGATTCATTCCTTCATTTCATTCAGGTACTCTTCAAATGTACATCCTTCTGTCACGTATAAAATAGAACTTTTCATAATTATCTATAAATTTATTCTATTGTTCTCCATACAACACTTTTATACAAGTATATATTTATACACTTATCATTTCTATACAAGTGTACTTATTTGTGTTTGTCCATTCTCTTACTTTTTGTTGTCAGTCCCACCCCATTAGAATATAAGTTCCATTAGAGGTTATATTTTGTTACTCGCTATTATATCTCAAGCACCTAGAACATTGCCTGGCGCATAGTCAGTACTCAAATATTTTTGTTGAATAACTGACTAAATGAATGAATGTTTTATGTATATATTTTTAATATCTATGCCTTTAATGTTAATAATTTCTTAAATTATTAACTGGTTTAGTCAATAATTTAATAACATTAAATATTAATGTCCTATCAATATTTTAACTTCTTAAAATTAAAAATAAATTACATTAAATGAGTTAATTTAGTATGTCATAATTTAACATTAATAATTTAATATGCATATATTATTTAAAGTGTTTAATATGTTAAATATTAAATCCTTTAATATTATTTCATTCCTTAAAGAACAGAATTGTCTTAAAAGCATTTGAGTTTAAAGGAAGGTAAGATTACCACATGATGGAATTTGATATAGACCACATAAACTTCCTTTAAAGAGTCTACTTGTCTATTTAACTTCTAAGGTTTTCCATAGAGCATCCTTTGATAAGATAATTAAGGCATACAATCAATTAGGTATATCTAATTTCTACATATTCATTTTATAAATGTTTACTGAGCATGTGCAAGGCATCAGAGTAGGTATGAGTTTAAGAAAGGGAGCAAGATAGACAAAATTCCTACCCTAGAAATCATACTGCTTTAATCACTGACTATATGATCATATGCCAGCTATACTAGGGCAAACAGGAAGAAAATAACACATAAAATAGGATCTATAGGCTTTGACCATAAACACTTAGACTCTTGTGTTTTAAACAATATGTGAAATGACTTAAATATTGTTAGTTTTTTATAACAAATAAAATGTTATTCTTCATTGGGTTAAGTCCCATTTCATACCATCCACTGCTAGTAAATCTTTCAAGTAAAATACTGCTGTCCTAAAGTGCTAAAACAGAATTATTCTAAATTAACCTTTGAATGCATTGAAAGTTTTTATCACACACACAAACACAAAAACATATGAAGAAAACCATAACCATGAAAGCTTTATGAAGCAAGGAATTGATTTTTCCTTTTTAAAAGTTATCTTGCAAATCAGCAGTTCAGTTGCCTTTATTTCCATTGAATAAAACAAAACAAACAAACAAAACAAAACACCTCAAAAGCAATACTTATTACATAGGAACTTTAGTAGAATTACATGTTTGGTGCAAAGTGTGTATTCAATGAGCTGTGGGAGTCATTCCTCTGCTCACAAATATAAAGAAAAAAACTTGTTTCTTCTTGGCTGGTTTATCATACTCTTAACATTACATACAAAAACTCCGTCAGTCAACATAACTACCTTTCATATTTCCCCACCTGACAAATCTCACAAAGGGAGGTATCAACTCTGTACGCTGTGTCATAAAATAATAGTATGATGCTATAGAAACAAATTCCTTCTTAAAGACTTGGTGCTTTGACAAAGATGCTTTGATAATATTTTCTCTGATTTTGTTTCAAAGCACTTTGAAATGAAAATGTCTGGAATTTGTTTTTATAACAAGGTAGCACATTTTTAGGGGTTTCTCTAAAAGGTGTCTCAGAAGAAGTACTCAAATCATTATTTTGATTCAAAATGTTCAAAATCTTCCCAAACATCATTATAATGAGCTTGAAATCACTTAATACTTAAACCTTTGTGACGTATGATGCGAAGACAGTAGGCTGGGTTTGCTGGCACACCTGCTAGGCTGCCTCACCCCCTCATGACTGTGGGTTCCACCTTCCAGAAGCCTTGAGCTGTTGGATTTGACATCCTGAAACCTGAAACTTGAAGATACTTCTCAGTATTATAACAGACATGGGAACAGAACCCCAGGGGACACTATAATGCAATTTGTAATCCTATATGAATCTCAAAAATGTATCTTGAAATAAGATTGTGCTCTTTTCAAACACTGTCAACATTGACTATAGTCTTTCTTCTAAATGATCAGAACCCCCTAGGTGGTTACTACTGAAGCATAAACAAAGCAATGTGATGAGAATGAACACTTTCCAGAATTTCTAACAAACAAACAAACAAACAAGAAGCAAACTAAATATATCAAAGGAGAAAATATATTGGCTAAAAAAGAATAGTGAGTATGTTGTTCAGAAACATGGGACCGATGTAGAATTACTGTATTTCTACAAAAATTTGTAAGAAATAAAAGAAAACATTTAATTTAAAAAAACTTTAACTGAGGAGCACCTGGGTGGGTGTCTCAGTCAGTTAAATATCCAACTCTTGATCTTGATTACGGTCCAGGCCGTGATCTCACCATTCATTAGTTCAAGTCCCACAATGGGCTCTGCACTGACAGTGTGGAGCTCGCTTGGGATTCTCTCTTTCCTCTCTCTCTTCTCTGTCCATATCCCGCTTGCTCTCTCTCTCTCTCAAAATAAATAAATAATGTTAAGAAAAAAAATTTAAATGAGTATTTAAAGAAATTGAGCATTAAAGAATTATGTTATAGTTTAAGCTATGATTCTACTCCATCCGTTAAAAAAAAATGAATGTACTCCCAAAAGCAAGAAAACAATAGCTGGTTTATACTCACTTGAAAAACAACAACAACAACAAATCTGAAAAAGTTTGCTTTCAAGACACTGGACACAAGGCAACAAGGTCAGTGATTCCAGGAAATTAGAATATAAATGACATGACCCCAAGTCACCACCTTAGGAGAGTTTCTAGACCCCAGAACAGAGGGACCCCAGGAGGGCCTGGTAGACTACCTGAGTTGCAGAGATGGAGTTGGGATTCAGCATAAAGCAAGGAGGCTACTATTTGGAAGACAGGGTGCCAAGCGGAGAGAGCTGCATAGAGATAACTCTAGAATTCAAGTCCAGTCTATCAGACCATGCATCTGAGAAAACTATGGAGGTGAGAGAAGTATTCGTAGGGCTTGTAATATTAGAGCTTACAAAGGACTGGCAATAGATTACAGCCAGGCTGGATAACCTCATGGTTCACTGGGTACTGAGTAGAGAACATAGAAGAGTCTTAACTCAGTTTTGGGTAATCATTAATCCAAGTGCGGCAATCTCAGAATGAAACGTCCTACAACAGTTTCTGGAAGAGATCTATTTTGACATAATATCTTTCCTGGTTGTTCAGTAAAACTATTTTGGGTGGCACTGAAGCTACTCTAAATTATCACTGTTTGCTTCAAGATCTCACTGAAATCTGTCCACCAACTTTTGCTACAGTTGTGAGAGAAAACTCATATTTTTCACTAAGAAACAGGCAGAAATATAAGCTATATTTCTTTCAATTATTTCTCAAAACGCAAAAGACAAAGGTGATATTAAGAAAACAGAAAGACAAATTTTCTTTTCATGAGGATTACTTTTAATAAGAAAATATGACTCCTCATAACTGTTTATTTAGACTTCGAGTTTCCAAAGCTGAGTTAAAAATGTCTAATTTATTGTTCATAAATCAAAATGAGATCTTAATTCAAATTATAAGCAGTTTATGACTGATTGTGTTTATTATTAATATTAAAGGAACTACCTGATGTTGATCACATTTTGAGACAATACTAATAATATAAACATATGTTCAATTTCATAGTTAATATTTCATTATTTAATGTAAATGATATTTTAAGTGTAATTTCATACTTAATTATATTTCAACTTAGTGTACAAAAAGTATATTTTTAATTGGAACTCACAATGATCACTTTTCTAGGTTCCTGAAGCTTATGCTTATCAGACAGGTAGGTTTTTAAAATATCTTTCCTTCAATACACATGTATTACATTGTTTCATGGTTTTTGGTTATAATTGGTGCTCATTTTGGCTCACATTTCTTTTTTTCACATTACTTCAGTTACCACCTAAAAACTTTAGGAAAGTAAATTAAATCTCAGGGGTCTGTGCTGGAAAAAAATATAGATACTGGATATTGACTTGAGAGAGTTCAGGTAAGACCTAAGCTAGACCTAATTTGTGCAAGTGACTCTGTGTTATGAGAGTATGATTAAATATATTGATTTTTTAAAAGAGTCTTTTAAAATATGTCAACATGAAAACATTAGTTACAAAATTATAGTGCCCATAATATTTTACAAAGTACAGCATACAGGGGAATTCAAAACTATAAAAATCTGTTTCCAAATTTATATTGGATATTCTCAGATGCCTCATTAATTTGAAATATATCATCAAATAATTTGTGTTAAAACCTATCTGCAGTAACTTTATTACACATTCTATTATAAGACTGTTAAATATTCAAACTCTTTTGAGTGTGTCTATTATTTGAAAGGATAGCATTGCTTTTACAGTTTTACTTTGGAAACATGCTAGTGTGTCCATATTTTCATTTCAAATGTGTATTCATGATATCACCCCATGAACTAGACCCTGGCAGCTAAGGAATTGATTTCCCAAGCATTACTAAACCAAAATCAACATAGAAGTCTGTGGGTCATATCACTAAACTAAACACTATATATTTAAATGTATGCATTTCAAGTTTCAGCAAGAGAGGAATGTGCCTTTTACACCTTTGTGGTGGCCATCAAATTGCTTTTTTGACTCCCAAAGTTATTTATACAGAACTTGCACACATAAAACAAGTAAGTATTTATCTACTCTGGTATATGCATAAACAGAAAAGGCTGTGGGACCACAGCAGGGCCCCCAATTACAAGTCAGCCACAACTTTTCTATGTGATTATTGGCTACAGTGAATCTGGAAAAAAAATATTGCTGTTGGATGTTAATGTCCTCATATGCTTTTAAACATCCTTGAGATGAGAAAGGCACTACAGAATCTTACAAATAAGCAACCTTTTTTCCTAGTTGCACAGCATGCTTTTAGTAAAGAAAAACATGTGTGGGAAACAAGCAAATACACCTTTCAAAATTAATTTGTGTCAGGAATGAAGCTGTTTCCAACTCTAATTTCAGTCTGAAAAGGGTTTCAACGCTTGGCATTTCTTTTGTCAATATATCTATACGAGTTTCTGTTTTTGATGGCAGCAGAAAAATCTTATGAAGCCTTGCTATAAGTTGCATCTTTTAGTACACACTGTGACTAGCTACATTTTTGCCCAGGAAGTACTCACGCATGCATAGACCCTCAAATCTCTTGGTGAACTGAAGAGTTTCTATTTCAAAATCAAAATGGGTAAATTTCTTTTTCTTTTTGATTGTTTTCAAATGTTTATTTATTTTTGAAAGAGAGAGAGAGAGAGAGAGGTAGAGACAGAGGGAGACAGAATCTGAAGCAGGATCCATGCTCCAACCTGTGAGCACAGAGCCTGACGTGGGGCCTGAACCCAAGAACCTCAAGACCATGACCTGAGCAGAAATCAGATGCTTAACTGACTTAGCAACCCAGGTGCCCCCCAAATGGGTAAATTTCTAATTTTGTTTCTATGAATTGGCATAATTTATTTTGGAATTTTGTTTAGTGTAACTAAAAAAATGCAATAACAAACTTATTCAACAGTGATACATATTTTGAGAGTTAGATATTTAGATGTAGATGATGTAGCTTTTCTTCTGGTTTCATTCAACCATGGAAACTCTATGAGTACATACATATTTCAATAATTATTTAGGTAAAAAAAGATAACAAAACGGAAACTAAAATTCATTCTTTTTTGTTATAATCAGTAAAGTCTGTTAAATATTTTCCTGTAGCTTTTTAAAAATCATTGTCTTTGGGGGCTGCTTGGGTGGCTCAGTCGGTTAAGCATCTGACTTTGGCTCAGGTCATGATCTCACGGTTTGTGGGTTCGAGCCCTGCGTGGGGCTCTGTGCTGACAGCTAGCTCAGAGGCTGGAACGTGCTTCCGATTCTGTGTCCCCCTCTCTATCTGACCCTCCCCTGCTCACACTGCTCTCTCTCTCTCTCAGAAATAAATAAAACATTAAAAAAATCATTGTCTTTGGACAGAGAACACATATAAACTTATCTATTATCACTACTTATACAATGTTTGGTTTTTAATTTTAAATGCAAAAACCACAAATACGTATGAATAATACCAACTAGTAAGTTCTTTCAATAATGATAAAAATTGAAATGAGTCTTCCTTAATATATAATCTTGTAATGGTTATAATAACTTTTATAAACCTATTTTATTAGTAGAATACCCGTACACACACTATTGGTTGCCCAACCAGAAAATATCTGCCATTTCTTCTAATACTATGCTGATTTTGTGCAGGTATAAGAAAGGAATATGCTCAAAGGGAGAGTGAGCTCTTTCCCAGAGGGAATAAATTATGCTTGGTATAATTCATTCATGGTTAATTCATGAGCTGGTATTAGTTATTGGTTCAGTGTGGACATGTGAATTAGTCTTGAATAATGAGACATGAAAGAATATTTGCTGGGAAATATTCTGGAGATTTTTTCCTCCTTCCTAAATAAAATAAAATTTACAAGATGTTCTTGAAGAACTGAACTTGCTGCCTTTGGTCACAGTCTGTGAATACAGAATGCTTGAAGTTGCTGTAATTATCTTATGATGATGAAAGTCAAGAGAATTATAGAGAAGACTTTTTGGAAGCTCTGCATGTTTGAACTGATGAACTAACAAATCCCAGAAACACTTACCTCTAAATTTCCAGTTTTATTTAAGACATATTTAGTTGGATATTCTGTTTCTTAGAGCAACAGATATCTAAAAGACACTCATGCCATAGATAATTTAAGTGAAGATATCCTGCAGGAAAGTTTATGTTATCATGTGTAAGTGTTTAAAGAACATTTTTTGGAAAAAAGTTTAAATCATATATTCATATTTATCAATGAAAAGGATTTATAAATATCTAACATTTGTTACTTTTGTCTACTCAAACCCATTTCCCTTTTCCTATATGCTATCATTTAGTTAATTTTCTTTAAAGCCATTCTTTCTCCCTCTCTGACCATGAGGATACTATGGAGTGGAGCCTGTTCTCCCATTCATGGAATGATAACTTTGACTGGTTCAGTGACATCGAGATGAACCAAACCTTAACATCAGACTCCAACTTGGGTCCTTAATTTCTGCAATTCTTTGGTGACATTTAAAGCTAGAGCTGCTGGTAGCCATCTTGCCACCAGGAAGGCTGAGAGTCTGTAGGAGAAACTGCACTGAGCAAAGCATAGCTACAAGAAAGAATGAAAAGTTCCTGATAATATTATTTGACTCACGGCATCAGCACTGCCTGAAAAAGAAATAGTCCAAACTCTTAAGTTATAGGAGCTAATAAATTTGTCCTGGGTTGAATATCTGTCACATACAACCAATGACTCCCACATAACACACTCAATAACCTACTTCAAGTAGACTTCTTTCTTGTAATTCACTATATAAGATGTATGGAGTGTTTGTAATTGTTCCAGTGGAATTACTATACTAGGAATAATAAGGTGGCATGTAATTATTAAAAATAATTCCATAGGGTTTATCTTAAATTATTAAAAATAATCCTATAGTATATCCATTTTCTTCTGCATGTATTATTTAATTTCTGTTATATATGGAGTTTTAAAAACTGGCATCTGTAAATAGAACAGACCTGTTCTTTGAAAAAAGCAATTTATTTTGCTTGAATTCATGGTCCACTGATTCCATTTGTATTCATTTAAATTTTTTCTGGATTTTTGCATCTTTTTTTGGATATTTCCACACTATTCTTTATGTCTGAACATAACTTGTCATGTTTTTATTTTTATCTCATTGTCTTTTAGTGTATACTGGGTAATTTGTTTAAATAATGAATGATTCTATTAATACACTTATGTTCTCTTAATTTGGCTTTAAACTTACATATAAATCATTGACTTTCTCAGGTCTGTTATCACATTTTTGTGTTCTAGAAGTTTAATGTGATTATTAAATGTGCCTTATCATTTTGATAGTCTTGCTTTTTAAATGTTCATAATTTTAATTTCTTTTTAATTTCATCTTCTGCATCTTCAAACATACTAAGTTTACTACATTTATATTTTCATTTAATTTCCAACATCTGTTGTTTTTGAGAACTGGGTCTGTTGTTTGTTGTTTCTGCTAATGCTTTGTCATGATGACTTGCTATCTCCCAGAGTGTTCTTGTGCTTTTTAACTGAGTTCATAATCATTGGAACATTATCTGTGGGAATACTCTGATACTTGGGTTTAAGAGGATTGCTCCAAGCATGCTTTGAATATGGTTCTTTTAGACACATGAGACTGAATCTGAGACCACATTAAACTGAATTCTTAGTTTAGGTTTATAAATCAATGGTTAGTATAAATACCAGACCCATAGCTGAATGAGAGCTGGTTTGTGGTTAAAAATTCTCAGGGAAGACTTTTTATTCTGCCTGCCCAAAGCCAAGTCAATATCAACAGCATACAATATGATAGACAGTCTACACAAGAACACTTTGAATATAATTAATTTAAGAATTAATTCACCTGTTTAAACAGGAGATTGTGCCAACACTAATGTAGAAATTACAGAAAAGAATAGAACACAACTATAATATGATGGGATAATTTTCATTTTCAGACAAAGTGACAGATTTCTTACAAATTTCTTACAATATTTCACTTACAGCTTTATCTGCAAAGGTTTCTTCATAAAATGCTAGCATCAAGGCAAACTGTACAACTGCATAGATCCTTAATAGATGAGACACTGATGATGAAAAGGGAACTTCTTTTCCCGTGACCTAAGAAGACAAGAAAGAAGCTTTTCCTTTATCTTGCTCTCTGGCTTATTCCTCTCATGGAAATTCACAATAAGCAAAGAGGAGACGTGCAAAAGAAAGGAAAATCTTTGCTACTTTTTAATTTTTGTTTCCAAAATGACTCAAACATTCCTTTTTATTTTAATAGAAAAACATAAAAGCTCAGAAACTTGTTTTTCATTTCAGAAGATCATGATTTTAATTTAGTCTACTTTATAACAAACCAGTATAAGAATTGAGTCAGCAACATTTACTGATGACAAATACAACTAAAATGAACATAAAAATATGAAATATGAATACAGAAATATGCCCATGATTATACATGAAAATAAAGAAAAAGAAAAATGGAAGGTGATTTTTAGTAGTGGAGATAATCATGACTGAAAAGGAACCATTGCTTTATTGGAAACAACTTTCCTAAATCATAGAGTTTCCAAGAAATAATACAATTCTACATTTATAATGCAAATTTAGGCACAGATATGACTTTAGAATATTCATTTTGGATTATCTATCTATTGAAAAAAGGAAAAATAATAACTAAACTTTTTAGGGCTGAAATAAGCAAATTATTTTCACCTATATCAGGTTAGCTCATTGTTATATAACTGATTTTGAACATAATCAGGGAAATTTCAGCAAAGTATCAGGGAAAGTATCAGCAAAAAGTATCAGGGAAATTTCAGCAAAGCAACTTTCATAACTGGATGAAAAAATATCCTTATTTAGATTAAAAGTTTTAAAAATAACAATATTATAAAAATATTTTCTTATAATATTGGCTAATTTTATATTTACAATCACCTTTGATATCAACAATAGTTTACTCTTTCTATTGCTTTCAGATTACTATTAATGACAGTTATTTTAATAAGGAACCACAATACATATCCTGAAGGACTGAAAAGAAAATCCTGTTTTTCATCTTTATATGAATTCCAGATTGAAATTGAATTTTTCATGTGATTTCCAGGGTTTTAAATCTCTATCTCACCTACTTTTGGGTTTTAATATGATTTCTGAATTTAATGCTACAACTGTACTACAAAATGAATAAGGTTATGGTCTAATCTAATAACAACATCAATTTAGTGTGGCTTTTGACCTTCCATTCTAGAGACTTATTTTTTTTTTTTTTAATTTCAGTATAGTTGACACACAATGTGCCATTAGTTTCAGGTATATGACTTAGTGATTTGACAAATTTAGACATTATGCTATGTTCGCTACAAGTAGAGCTACCACCTACCCTGATATATTGTTATTATAATATCATTGACTGTATTATTTATGCTATGACTTTTATTTCTATGATTTATTCATTCCATAATTGTAAGTCTGTATCTCCTAATCCCCTTCAATCTTTGGCTGTATGAATTTACATTTTCACCAAGAGGGTACAGGGGATTCTTTTTCTCCATATCCTCACCAGGACTTGTTATTTCTTGTCTTTTTTATTTTAGCCATTCTAAGAAGAGTAAGGTGATATATCATTGTGGTTTTGATTTGCGTTTCCCTGATGATTAGTGATGCTGACCATCTTTTCATTTTTTCATCAACAAAATGAAAGCTGAACTGAAGAATCTGTATTTTTTTTAAATTTTTTAAATGTTTTATTTATTTCTGAGAGAGAGCGAGAGCATGAGCAGGGGAGAGTCAGAGAGAAAGGGAGACACAGAATCCGAAACAGGCTCCAGACTCTAAGCTGGCAGTCAGTACAGAGCCCGACAAGGGGCTCGAACCCACAAATTGTGAGATCATGACCTGAGCCGAAGGTGGACACTTAACTGACTGAGCCACTGAGCATCTGTAAGGCTCCCTCCATCTCTAGTAGTTTTAGGATTCTGTGATCAAGTAACATACATCCGTGTAGTTTTTGCACTACATAAATGTTCTTTGTTGTAATTTTGAGTGGATCTGAAAACTAGCCTCTGCTGCTATGCCTCCGAACCATGCTCCCCAGTAAGAGGCAGTGTCATCCTGGGAAAAAGCCCTCCCCTTATTGGCCCCTAGGTGGTACCCACTCAGCAGGTTATCCACCACAGGGCTGTATCTGCCTCAGGGAACATTTTTCTTCAGATCTTCATGAAGTCAACATACACATAGGCTGGCTGTAGAGCTGACAATAGGCTACTAATCTTCACCACCACTAACATGAACTCTATTTACCTCTGGGATTTCTTCACTTAGTCCAAGTCTTGGTTTACCTGGACCCCATCCTGGTCCTTTAAATATGACAGAAAACTTATTGAAGAATCCAGGTGTGGCCCAGAATGTAGTCCATATGTAAACTAAATGGTGGAACTATAAGAATAAAAAATAGAGCTTATTTAAAATAAAAAATAATAAAAGTATTAAGTACAATGAATCATTTATTTTATTTATTTACTGTTCAATGACAAGTATATATTTTTTCTGTAATATACAGGTTATGTGTAATATGGTTAATGTAGATTAATATGCAGTTGCATTCCAAATTGTAACTCATTCCCTTCATTCTGTGTCCTTTAAGTTTAAGTGTGTTCTTGTCAATATTTCTGAAGCCCCACAAAATTATCATTTTGAAGTTAGAGGATAATTATGTAGAAAATCAGCAAAACAGAAAAAAAAATGAGTTTCAATGGAGTTAACCAGCAGCTTGTGCACTCTACATCCATGTCTAATGATTTTCTTTCTACAGTCTTGCTAACTGGATATTAAGGTTGACCATGGAAACATACAAATATTACATATTAAAAATAGCCCTTTATTTGCAGTATTGAGTTATAGACAATCATATCTATATTTATGGAAACATTCAAAGACATTTCTGAGTCTTTTAGCAGGAATCTACATTCTTTAAATAACACTGTACATTTGATGTGTCCAGAAGTTAAAAGTATGGTCACACATGATACCTACTCAGTAAATACTAGCTATTAGGGTATTAGATATTTATTTCATACATATGATAATAATGCATCGTATGATTAAAAATAGTCCTGGAGGTTGTGTATCATCTGCTGACTCTAAAAATGAGTTCTATTGTAAGTGAAGTAATAAATTAATGTACAAAGAAGTTTTGGCTCTATGGAAATTTGTGGTCTGATTGTCAGTCACTCGGTCTCTTAACGAATGTAAACTGCTAGAATTAAAAAAGTGGTTTTAAATTTGCTTGAAACATTACAATAAGAAATCTGAAGCAATTAATGAACAATACAGGGTTTAGTGGGGCAGGTTTTAAAGAAAATGGAAATTTCAGATGGAAATTTACACTGGGGGTTAATAATAATAATAACAATAATAATAATAATACAAAACTTACTATGCGTAGGAATTATAACACATATTAATACACTTATATGTTGTGTTATTTTGAAAACTGACTGGATTTTCTTGGTCTCATTCTAGACATAAGCCATGAGAAATGCACAGTGACATTTTAAAATAAGGAGTACTTTCCCACTTATTTACCTTCCAATGCCCTGAAAGTCCTGGACTCCAAAGGAAAGTAAAGTGAATGTCCTATGCCTAGTAATAAAGGGGGAAAAAATCTGTCTCCAGCTAGTGGAGTCCATCATCAGTTGCTTTTGATATGTCTGAGAGAAAGGTGAGAAATTTAGCTGAATATAAAGCAATACAAGTGAGAGTAAATATATGTTTCTGTAGGTTCAGGAACTCCCAATTCACACAACACTGTCAATATGACATTTTTAAGAATGTAAGTGAGAGTCTAGAAGCCTATGTCTTATACACAGTTGTGATAAGAAAATTTCTGTATGAGGGCAAAGGCCTGGGGAACTCCACCTGACAGATTCAGCAGCACCTCATAAACAGTCTGATTGTCTGATTTTTGTGCCCCCCGCCAAATCCTGTCGTCTAACTCCTTGTGTGGCTAGTGTGCGGTTTTCAGCTTCTCATTTGTCTCAGCGATGAGCCCCTTTTCCTCAGCAGGAGTGTGCACTCCCACACGCTTGCTACTTAAAGGATCAAGAGGAAACAGGTTCTGTAGCTCCTGGGAGCTTGTTAGAAATACAAAATCTTGGACACACTTCAGAGCCACTGGACAGATTCTGCACTTTAAAAAGATTCCAGCATGATTCATATGCACATGAAGTTTCAAAGGCTCTCTCCCAGAGGACAGAGACCAAGCTGTTTCCCTTTTAATGTCCTTATTACAGAGATAAGACTATACCAAGTGAAAAGGTAGTTCTTAATGTATTACTTTTAAATTAATTTCAATTCTATAAAGTTTATGAAGAAAGTACTCTGAAATATTTGCTGATATTCTCCTGAGTGATATAACCTCAGGGATGCCCAACAGAGAAAGAGAGAGACAGAGATACAGAGATGGCCTACAGTTGAGAAGGAAGAAAATGAATAAGCAGTTTTTCTGTCTTTGAAGTAGGAGATAAAAATATCTTTCATTTGAAAAGTAGAGGCTATTTTTTGATGGCCTTTTCTGTAAAAAGGCAGCATAGTGTAAAAGTTAAATTGAATTAAGGCAGTTTTGGGCTTGGCCTACAACTCTCCTTGGTTAGGTCTGAATCTGACAAGCTGCATATATCTGGTTGAATTATTTAAATCCTGGGAACTTCAACATCACCCACTAAAAAATGAGTATTAAAAAGTATCACTATGTCATAAGGTTTGAGCGAGAGTTTCATTAAATATTTGTACTGAGCTGCTAGCAATACCCTGTACATAGTAGAAGCTCAAGAAATGTCCATTTATTTTGTTAGTTTAACTTCCTTAAAAACCTTGAAGAAATAGGTTCAGAAAGCAGATGTGACACAAACCTGTAACTCCCTCCTCCCCCCCACCCCCACCACTACCTGAATGCTGTAAACCCGGTTCTCTGTACAGAGCTGTCAATGACTGACCTCTTCAGCTTCCCAAGCATTTTTATCTTTTTCTCATTTGCTAGTCCCTAACCCCAGGAGTGTTTGTGGTGCTCTGTTGCTGACGGATCAGAGCTTCACAGACATTCCTCATTTCTCTAGTGCCAGCCATTGAGATCGGTGAACAACCAGTACCACATGTCTAACAGAAAACTGGTCCGGTGCAGCAAGTCGTAGCAGGTGAGGTAAGGCGCAGACCTAACCACCTCATAATAGCTCCTGACATTTAGGTCCAAGCAGAGTAGGGCAAAGGCCTCATGTTGAATTTCTAACCAGAGTCATGGGGCCTTGAAGCAAATATTTTTCTTACTGTGGTATCAGCCTTAATTATGCATTTACTATTGCTCCTTCGGAATCCATGAATATATTTCAGGTCTATTCTGAGAAAAATATGTTTGCTTGAAGATCTATTTAAAAAAAAAATCTCGGGAGTAGGTACATTTAAAAGTTCTTATAATGAGTTGTTTTCAAATGCATTTTGCCCAAGTTGATTCAAGATTTTGTTTGAGTGTCAGAATTACTTCCAACTTCTTCATGGTTAAAAAAAAATATTTTCAGGATAGTGTGATGTACTTTCACCTTTCAACAACTGATCTTTAACTATATAAGATTTATGAAAGGATATAACTAATTCAGAAATAATAAAACCAATTACATTACCTGTACCATGAATGGTTCAAATGTATTAATGGGATGTGTTAGACCATATACAACTTTCTCATTTTCTGCTTCAAATGTCCCTGGAAGATAAACATTAAGGCTATGATCATTGACTTTCTATGAGCTAAGGAGCTAAGTTACTATTTTAATGTTCATATATATTTTACTTACCAAAAATTCTATCCCATATAATAAGAATGCCGGCATAGTTTTTGTCAATGCAATAACGGTTTCTGCCTATGAAACAAAATATTTTTAAAAAGATTCTGGAAAACAGAAGTTATGCTTTTAAATCATCTTATTATATTTTAGAACCCATTCACAAAATTAGGACTTATGCAACAAAATGATGTTCCTAAGAATCTCTTTTTACTCAAAACATTAGATTATTTGCTAAGTAAATTGCTTTTATTTTATATTTTATTTTATTTTATTTTATTTTATTTACTTTTGAGTTAATTTTACCAATGAGACCAAAGAATTCCTTAAAACTACATATATTTAGAATTATCCCAGATTTCTTTTTCAGAGAGAGAGAGAGAGAGAGAGAGAGAGAGAGAGAGAATATGTGTGTGTGCAGATGGGGGAGGAGGAGGGGAAGAGGGAGAGAGCGAAGCTTAGGCAAGCTTCATACCCAGTATCGAGTCTGATACTTTGGGTTTGATTCCATAATTTTTTTAAAAAATGTGTTTGCTCTTAATTTTCCAGTTATTTAGAAATCTGGGGTAATTCTAAGTAATTTTACTTTTTAAATTTTTACTTTTTACTATCAAAGAGTAGGTGCGCCTGGCGGCTCAGTCAGTTAACCTCCAACTTTGGCCCAGGTCATTATTTTACTGTTCATGAATTCAAGCCCTGTTGGGAGCCTTTCTGAACTCCTTAGTTGAGAATACTCCTTGTGAGGTTAAGGCAAGTTTGCACAGTCTCTTGCCGTCAGATGAGGACTGAAATCCATCCCCACTTAATTGTTTCTGCTTGGGCACTAAGCCCCAAAGCACCTTGTTGATTGGGATTGGGGGTGACTTTTTCTGGCCCTGGTATGATGATTGCACTTTGTTAAGGAAATAGTTGTAGCCTGGAAAAACATTGATGCTTAATAATCTGGAAATAGTGGTATCAGGACTGAGTAATTGATGACACAAAAAGATCAGCTATTGCTTTCGGGTTTACATTAATAAAATAATAACCTTGGTACAGACTGATGAACTATTCCTGGGCATGGATGATGTTATAGGAACTATAAGCCCAATGGCTAATGTTTAGATGTTTTCTTTTGTGGTTATGGGAGCAAACATTGCATTTCCTGAAAAACCTGTTCTTCTTAATACTTCCCATTAATCGATAAACAGGCTATTGAACCCCCTCGCCCGCTCACAAAGAACTAACCTTTGCCTTTACTATGCTAAAAAACATTATCCTATTTGTACTTGAATGCTAAAGATAACTTCCTTCCTCATATGATGAGCATGAGTACCCTTATTTAAATCATCATAATAAGGTTATGTATATCCATGTCATGGAAAGTTTTTACTGATCAAAGAATTTATCATCTGAATGCCATTTCTGTGCTGTCCCTCAAACACTTAATCATAAAATAAAGTTGAGTCTCAGACAGTGTAGAGATGCCTGCCTAGTAACCAGAAAGAATCTGGGGCTTTTTCACTGTCTCTCCAACATGGTCCATCCTTCAGGGAGCCCTGGAACTGCTGGAGCAGGACTCCAGCAAAGCCCTGCATCGGGCTCTGTGCTGACAGCTCAGAGCCTGGAGCCCCCTTCAGATTCTGTGTCTCCCTCACTCTGCCCCTCTCCTCCCACACACGCACTCTCTCTCTCTCTCTCTCAAAAATAAATAATGATTCAAAAATTTTTAAAAAGACTATCAAAGAGTAATAATTAAAAAAAAATCCCCCCCCACAAAAGCAATAGGGAATGAGATAAATAATATATCTATATTTGCATTTGGTTGGTTTTATAAATTTTGGAGTGAATTGCTATCTCTACCCCTTCTCTCTGCATCTTTTCCAGGAAAAACAATTTTCTACTTAGAATGAAACTTTACTATTTGTTTTAATCATAAAAGACATAGGTGAAAATTAAATTACTCTTAATTATCTTTATTAACCATTAACTCAAAACCTGTCTTTTTTTCCTCCAAAGTATTCAAATTATAATTTAAATTTAAATAGCTGGGCATGGTTTCTTTAATAATAAAAACATGCTTAAATAGGTACCCCCATACTCACATGAGTGTAAAACAAAGTCAAAAATATTAACCTACCAAGCCACTGCTCCAACAAACACAACTGTCTTCACATGTCATTTCTTTACATGCCTTCTATACATGCAAATATATGTTTGAAAGTGAAGACCCAAGGGAAAACCTCTCCCAGTCCAAAAGTAGTGTGGGGCTGGCTATACAAAAGCACAACATGTTGCCATATGTGGGTTAAACAGTGGTTCTTAGTTGGAGGGGAGAGCATTTTGCCTCTCAGGAGACACGTACCAATGTCTGGGGAATTTGTTGAGACTCACAACTGGGAGGGGTATTATTTGCATTTAGTGTGCAGAGAACAAAATCCTCCAATACAAAGGGTAGCCCCATTCTTAGCCTCCCACTTCCAAGTGAAGAACTGTTGGTTGCAAAATATTAATAATGCTGAGGGTAGGAGGCACCTGGGTTGCTCAGTCGGTTAAGCGACTTTGGCTCCCAGTCCATGAGTTCAAGTCCCATGTCAGACTCTGTGTTGACAGCTCAGAGCCTGGAGCCTACTATGGATTCTGTCTCTCTCTCTCTTCTATCTCTCTCTCTGCTCCTCCCCTACTCGCACTCTATTTCTTTCCCTCAAAAATAAAGAAACAATAAAAAAAATTTTAAAAATAAAGCTTAGGGCAAGAAATCCAAATATAAAGCAACAGGAGTGGGAATGTGCTCTGAAGCCAAACAGAGGACACTGGCAACTATTTCTTCTTCAGTGTAGACTTTTCTCCACTCTTTATGTTTCCTTTCCTGCAAAAGGAGCCCCAAGAGTATAACACCCTTAGTCTCTCCACTTTCTCACTAACAATTTTCCTGGGGACCAGTAATGTCTGTGGAGTTTAGAAAAGGAAACTGAGCATGAGCAGCCTGACTCCACCCATTTCTATTCCCTTTGAAGGGAGATGGTGGGGTGGGGCTTATGTTTCTGCTCTGCTCCCTGCCACGAAGAAAGGGACCTGCCCCTCGGGAAGGCAGGCATGCAGTGTTCCAGAGCTGCCTGTGATGCCTGGAAACTTAGGTAAAACATAACAATAGCATTTATTGTTTTATTACTGTCTTCCTTTCCTCAACACTATGTTTGTGAGATGTAGTTAGGCCATCGCCAAGTTCCAACAGTTTGGACATTTTTATTGTTATGTAATTCCCCATTGCATGAATAGTCTACAATTTATCTGTTCTACTACGATAAGCATTTGAATTTTATCTCTATTTTTTCTATTACACATATGCTGTTAATGCACATTCTTGTACAGGTCTTTTGGTGCACACATATAAACATTTCTGTTATGTCTTATGCTGGTGTCTTTAAACCTTAAGCACTAGCCACATGGGATTTTTTTTCTTTGTTATGCTAATGCCATCCACAGAATTTAGGCAAATAAGTGATTTTCTGCCTATTAGGCTTTCCTGAAATCCCAACAATTTTCAAGACCAGAGACTTTCTGTTTGCATATAGGAACGACCCTCAACACTGGGTCAGGTGGTAACCTTCAACATAGGAAGTGTGTAACCTCACAGCTGGTTAACCTGTTTTTCGCTACAACTAAGGAGATCTAGGAAAAAAGGAAAATTCAAAAGAGATTTTTTTCTCCTCCAATCCTTGCTTTGCAAAAGAGTCTTATCCAGGTACAATGGAAGATACGATACCTATTTGTACAGTGAATGGAGACTATGTTGAATAACTGTCATGAAAAGGTATAAAATAATATTGTTTTTAAAGAGATGAAGAAGAAGAAAAACATCAAGTCTCCTTACCATGATGAACTCGATGGTGGCTAGGAGTATTAAGAATCAGTTCCAAAGGACCAAGGTTATTAATGATCTGTTTAAAACAAAAGCAACATTTATACACATAAGTATGGATAAATATGTACGTATATTCACCTTAAATTTCAATGTGGGTCAAGAGATATTTCAAGTTTCAAGGCTGACATCAGAGTCAGAAGAAGTTTCTCTGGGGTTCTGATGAAAATAACAATAAGCTCCTAACTCTGTTCTGGGAGGCAGTATAGTAGACAGGTGAAGAGTCATGCTGCCTAAATTCAACTCCAGGAGCCACCAGTTTTTACTATGTGACCTTGGGAGAACAACTTGAGCTTTTTATAACTCTGTTTCCTCATCTTTCAAATGGAAATATTAAAAATATCTACATACTAACATTCTGAGGGTTACAAACAGTACGGTATTTATATATCACCACTGTCAAGGCACACTTTTCTCACGTCTCCTGTCAGTTTACACTCTACACCTTTCAGCAATGTCTTTGTTGATTAATGGTAACAGCACATAACTAAGGAAGGGAAAACAGCATATTACATTTGCTTTGTGGTTAGCTGAGAGTTGGCTTCACCCAATAATCAACCATCTAGCAAATGGCTAACCATTGCATCTGTTCCCTACTGCATTAGGGCGATTCTGCTTATTCAAATAGAATCCTGAATGGTCTTTTACCAGTAGATGCATCATCATTAAGTCCAGTTTACAGGCACAATTAAAAGTCAAATGTAGAGGCTCCTGGCTGGCTCAGTTGGTTAAGCCTCTGACTTCAGCTCAGGTCATGATCTCATAGTTTGTTAGTTGGAACCCTGTGTCAGGCTCTTTGCTCACAGTTCAGAGCCTGGAGCTTTCTTCGGATTCTGTGTCTCCCCCTCTCTCTGTCCCTCTCCTCTCACACTCAGTCTCTTTCTCTCTCTCTCTCTCAAAGGTAAATAAACATTAAAAAAATAAACAAAAGTCAAATATATAAAGGAGTCTTTTTCTTTTCAATTAAGGACCCTTCAGAATGTGGTCTTCAACTCTTTAATGTTATCTCTCAAAATTTCTCAGTAAGAATCCCCATGCCTGTATCTGCAAATTCTAAGGAGTGTAGGAACCAGGTAAGTGTCATAAAAAAGAACAGCAGGACATATAAAACATTTGATATGCTACATTATTAACTTTAAGCAATAGTGGGAACCCTTTTACTTTTGATTCCATTACTCTTCCATCAATTATGGAAGATAATAGAATCTTTACTTGAATTATGATCTAGGTCGATTTGTTTAGATTTTGTATTTCTATTGACAAAATCAATACATTGTTATATTTTAAGGAATTAATCACTTCTAGAGTTACTTTCCATTTAGAAGATATATGAGGAAAAAGACATGTTAGATGATGCTTAAGGGGAAAAACATCCACTGATAATGATGATACATGAACTGGCAACAAGTCAATGGTATGAGGAAAAAATAGAGAGATGCGACTGCTTAAGATAAAAAGATATTTAAGATACATAACAGCTAGATGTAGTATGATGATCTTCTGAGAATACTGATTTGAACAATCCAAACATAAAAGACATTTTATAAGCAGTGAAGGATAAGATTATATATAGGGTATTACATAATAAAAATAACTACTTTTATTGAAAATTATAATGGAGTTTTGGGTAGGGAGAAGTAACTGTTTTATTGGAGCTATATAACTGAAGTATAGATGACTTTAATCTACATTTTGGTAAAAGGTATTTGGCAATAAAAAAAGATAAAGAAAAAAAGGATAATTAACGAAAATGAATCAAAATCATAATGATTTTTTATTGAAGTGATGGATATACATAAATGCATTCTATTATTCTCTCTACTTTTCTGAATGTTTGAAAAAAATTAAGATACAAATTTAAATAAATGAAATCACTACTCTAGTAATACAAAGTAATGCTCAGTTAGCCAGTTGGAAATATTAATCTCTAAATTCCCAAACAAATTTCTAGATTGCAACTCTTTATATAGCAGGGTTTAATCACCTTTTTGGCAATCTCTGACACTATAACACCCAGCTTAAAGTTGCTCTGCAAATGTGAACAGCTGCAGTAGCCACAGCGTCCTTTGCTCGTGGGGACCTATACCCTCTTGAGGTGGAAGCTGCAGCAACGTTGCCACATGACATTGCTGCATCTCTCCATAGGGCAGGTGCCACCATCCTCTGCTTATTAAATTCATTGTTTACACACCTTAAAGAAGCATCCCTTGCCTTCCATCCTGTTGCCAGCTGCTAAGGGATTCTCAGTTTCCCTTATGCAACAGACTGGAATGTTTACATGCAAAGGATGTGTAATATGTCATGTCCTATATTGATTTAACCATGCTCCCCCCCTTTAATCTTTTCTTTCTCTTTCTTCTTTCCTTTCCTTTTCCTTCTCTTATCCTTTCCTTTCTCTTCTGTTTTCCTCCTCTCCTCTCCTTCCTCCCTCCCTCCCTCCCTTCCTCCCTCCCTCCCTCTCTTTCTTTCTTTCTTTCTTTCTTTCTTTCTTTCTTTCTTTCTTTCTTTCTTTCTTTCTCTTTCCTTCTTTCTTTCTCTCTCTCTCTCTCTCTCTCTGCCTGCCTCCCTCTCTCCCTCCCTTCCTTCCTTTCTTCCTTCCTTCCTTTCTCTCTCTCTCTCTCTCTCTCTCTCTCTCTCTCTCTCTTTTTCTCTTATAGCCTGGTGTTTTATCACCATTTTAAAGGTTATTTTCATGAGAAATACATTATTAACTCCAAACAACAGACATTTTGGCTAACTCACAGAACAGAATTCATTTATATCCCAAAGAACTATCTGTATTTTTTTTATTCCAGGAATTCAAAATACTGTGAATATGTATAATATGTATAAGAATATCAGACTACATTTCTAGCAAATCATTCACAAAAGGTATTATCCCACAAATACAATACTAACAGCCAGGGATTGGGAGGGGAGTAAGTAGAAATAGCTCTGTATTTTATTGGACTCCATTGCTTTGTACTTGGTGGGAAAATATTTGTTAAGAAGAAGAATGGTGATGGATAGAGAATAAGAAAGTGGGGTTTCTCAGCTGTGAGAACATTGAAATCTGATGCTAAGTTCAATCTTTCTATCTCTGGCAGAGAACCAGATGGGAAAAGAGAAAACCATTTTATCCTTGTTTGTCTCTTTGGTGCCTAACATATGTTACAAAAACAGACAACAAAAGGGGGTGGAGGAGACTACACTGACCAGCTTCTGTTACCCAGATGCATTTCTGATCCTTGGTCCTGGCGTGTGTGCAGCCAGATTTAAAGCCACACAAATGGTGAGTGCATTCAGATGACCGGAGTCTTGGCTGAGTGCATTATTTTTTTAATGTCAAGCACTTCTCCTCAACTCCTGCAGGCTAAAGCATGGTGATATCAATATTGAAAGTCCCCCCATCCCCAACATTTTTTTTAAGTTAAAAGCCAAGTACAACACAGGCAACCACAATCAAATTTCTTGGTAGTGCCTATGAGTACCTTGGAGCCGAGGAAGACCACCTCGGGTGGGAGATGATTCATCATTCAGACAGCCCAGTCAGAACCTCTCTTGTAGAAAACTTCTGACTCAGTCATGGAGAAGTCATCAATAATTAATAAGGGTTGAGCATAACGACTTAATTATCGCCCACTTTTGCAAATTCAGTCATTTAGCAATTCAACCACATCTAGCTTTGAATCATTTCCTGAAAATATGTTACTGTGGAAATAATTGCAGCTATTCTCATTTTTAGAAAGTCATTTTTTGTCTTTTTTTTTTTAAGATTTAGATGAGTTAATTTCAATGATGGAATTTTCTAACATGTAGAAGACTTAAAAAGCAATATAGTACAATACCCTGTTATTTAAAAAAAACCAAACAAACATAAAACTGACGCTCAGAAAATTTCAACTAGCAGTCCAAGTTCAAACAACTTGGAAGAAGCCCTGAAGTCTTCTTGATTTCAACTCACGAATTGTTCTGTTTTTCTACCACATTGCTTTTAAGAGATACAGAAATAATTCCATCGAATAAAAGCAATTTAAACTTCTAGAAGTTTCATGGAAAATAATCAAATGCTTTTTTACCACATTCCAGCCAAAAGAAATCCAGGTATTTATAAAGAACATAGACACTTCAGATTCTAAACTGCCCCCTCATGAGATTTTAGGCATTTCTAGTGTGTCTTAGGCTCCTAAACCAATGATCTAAGTCTTGTATCCTGTCATTTCTGTCAGAATTTTATAACCTGAGAACCATGGATACCTAGAAAGGCCATCAATGGGCTTCAGAAGGTCAAGAACACCCTACGTGTTATACCACATTTTATGAATATGTGCCAATGGGTATTTTTCTAGGAGGAAATTACTATTTTCATCATATACTCAGAGGGATAGATGAGTCCTGGGAGGTTAAGAACTCATGTTCCTAACAAAGGTCTTTAGAATATCTCCTTCGCCCTTATTTATATTGTGCTTTTAGTTTCCATATTAATAAAACTTGGATGCTAATTTCTCATCCAAATTTCAGACAGTAACTTAAACATTTTCTGCCTATTTCTTGAAATTATTGTTTCCCAAATAGTTCATTTCTTGAGCTGTTTTTACTGTACATTAATAAGTCATTATAATTGAACCAATAATAAATAAGATAATTTTATAATAAAAAGCTCCATCAAGCCTATCGATTAAATTTTATCCAGCAGAAGTGCTCTGGATCATTTGCTGGACAGGTCACATAGTCATTTCTCTCCCCAGTTTACAGCAGGGGTGGGGAAAAGAGTTAAATATAAACTCAGGAGAATAGGGGCCATAAAACACTGTCATCTTCTCATCATGTCATTTCCCCTCATCAAAGATAAAATTAATTCAAATGAAAGGCGTCTCATAATGAACCAAATGAAGCCCAACAGATGTGGAATTCAAAGCTGTTCAAACTTTCCTTCAAGGCCCATTTCCAATGTTCTCTTTCTTCTGCCTAAAAGACCTTAACCTTCCATCTCAACTTTCTGGAATCCCACTGTTCCTTGAGACATACCTAGATTTGAAACACTCTTCTCGATTTCCCCAATGAAAGTTTTATTTGTCTTTCTCTGAATACATATTGAGGCATCACTAATTTTTAGGTCATGCTGTTCTGATTTTTTTATTTATGTTCACTTTTTACATGATTTTGAAAGTGAAGACAGAAACTCTACCTCATGCCTCTTTAAGTTTCTCACAGCATATGCAACACTGTCTTGCATATAGTGACTGCAAAACAAGATTATACTGAGTCAATAAATCCACCTCCCTGCCCACCATGCCCTTTTGCCTTTATAGTAGTAATTCTCAGATGGGAATGATTGTGCTTCCAGGGAACATTTTGGCAATGTCTGAAGATACTTTTGGCTGTCACAAGTGGAGGAAATGCTACTGTAATTAAGTGATTAGTGGAATTTAGTGCTGCTAAGCATCCTACAATGCATGGGACAGTACCCCAAAATAAGAATGATCTGCCCCAAATGTTGATAATCCTTTCTGCCTCACAGTTATAAATGTCTTGCTGCACTTCAGTCTTTTTGTAATTCAAGAGAGAAGCACTGTATAATTTCTGTCTTCCAGTTTGGAAATTGGAGAGAGGGGTGCGTTAAGAAATTCTCAATGCCTAGAGACCAAACATGAGTCTGGAGCGTCCTTGGCAATTGGAGCCTGGAGAGAAAGTCCAAACATGATCTTTGATCTAGTGAACTGGAAAACTAAGAAAAATAGCTAAAATGAAAGGGCCAAAAACTAATAACAATAACAAACAAACCAAAACCAGAAACATACACAATCAGAGACCAGATAATGAGAAAGCTGAATTCTCGTGATCACTGGCAGGTGAATTTCTCAAATTATTTTTAAGTTCTCTCAATACAGGTTTGTGAGGGCTTCAATTTCAGTTGAAAGGATGCAGAGATAGAAAATATAATTTCCATATCACCAAATGATTCTGAAATGTCTTTTGAGAGTTCTTACGACCCTCCTCCCTCCTTGCCCTGCAGTCACATGTTGAGTGAGTTGAATAACTTAGAGGCCTAAAGGTTAATGAAACTTCCATTGTATCTAGATTACCAGTGAGAATAATTTTGCTCTAGAAATTGATAAAGTGACTATATGTGGTAAATGAAATAATTAAATGCCTGCTATGAACTGGTTGCAATTAATTCCTTCCACATTGTAGCTCTCCAGAGTTTTTTGATTACCCTAAATCCCCTGAAAAACATACCTCTGTAGGTCTTTCCAAATGAAATTGATAAATCACTTAGTGTTGAATTCTGCAAAGCATCAAAGTAAATGTTCTAAATGAATGTCCTGTCTGAAATTATTTCTTGTAAAATTAATGTATTCTATTCTATACATTTCTTAGTTGTTTTCACTGATTCTTCTGATTGGGGAACATTGACTGATTAGGTTTTTGTAGTTCAATTAAGAGTGCAGAAATGTTTAACTATTGCACAAGTTGGAGGGCAAAGACTTGTTTTAAACAAAAATTTAGTTAATCCAAAACAAAATAATTTCGTTTTTATGCATTGCATTGAAAATTGCTTCTTCTCACCTCACTTTGACTATTAATGTTGAAGAAGTGACTTTCTAAATCCATTTTAAAAAGAAACCTAATTCTATTCTTTGTCAAATTTTAGCATATTACTGGGAATGTCACATTATATTTCTACCTTTCAGTTTTTCTATATGCTAATGGGTACTAAAAATATTGGAATATATTATTGAAAGGCTAATGGAATATTTATAACCACTTACTTTTCAGAAAGAAAGCATGAGCCTATAGTTAATTATAAATTTCTTTCCAAATAAGACATGCTTACAAATATTCATGCTTCCTGTCTGAGAGGGAAAAACCCTAATAGGGAAAATATGTCCTAGGAAGCATGTGTTTTACAGAATCCTCAATAACAGTGAATGTGCTAACAATATGATAGATGCTGAGGAGCAACTGGGTTGGGGGTGAAGTGAAGTGAAATGAAATCTCCATAGTAGGAAAATGCCTGTATTCAGATGAGCAGAGGTTAGAGTGACGCCATTGACTGTAACTAGTCAAGTCTTCTTTAGAGCATCGTGCATGCCTGATGTCAGAGACCTATTCCATTGTGGGTTCCTGTATTTCACAGCAGTCAGTATTTAAGGGAAACATTAAGCCAATTCCAAATACATGTATCATCTGATATACAAATCATTGTCAATTTATATTTAACTAAGAATGAGATACTTGCTATTCAGTATGAAAATGGCAAACTTTTCAGATAAATTAGTCACAAGGTTCAATGCAAACCCACAATAAAATTAAATGGACTAATAATTATGCCATGATTAGTTGTTTATTTCATGGCAATTTTCCTTCCTTCTTTCTTTCCTTCCTTTCTTCCTAACTTCCTTCCTTCCTTCCTTTTTCCTTTCTTCTTTTATCTATCTATCTATCAATTAAACATGTCTGCATGTACATTTAACAATAAAAAATTTGAAAAATCTTTGATTTGGAAAGATCTTCACAATAACTATATGTTCTTGCATATCTTTGGGAAAAGTAAGTGGTTATAAATATTTCTATGACCTCTGAAATATATATTATAGTATTATAGCCCCATTTCAGATAGAAAACCAAAAGGACAAATATATTAATATACACATAAATTTATCTTTTAAATATGTTTATCATATATATTAAATATATATGTGAATGCCAACCAAAACTATTTGAAGTGACAAATTACCAATAAATATTTTCTCTTAGCATTAAAAACAATGTTTCAGATCATTAAAGTCTGTATGTATAAATCTTTATCAAAGTTTCTTATTAAAAGATAGTCACATAATAAGCCAACCACGTATAACCATGTCAGCCAGTCCATTCATTCTGCAAAGACTTATTGAATTTCTATGGACCTTACTAGGTTTTAGAAGTGAAAGAAATGAACTGATGCACAGGCACTTCCTGTAGGAAGCTTATTTATAGACCAGGGGACTCTTCAATGGAAAGGTAGAACTATTTCAGAAAACAAGGTTTTATAAAAAGTTTTATTTTTCAACAATTCTGTGTATTTTTGAGAAAGATGAGAAAAGTCATTCATTTTTTCTTTAAATTTACCATTGCACAGTACAAATATTTAAAATTCTAATTAATTTGAATTTATAATGAGCAAAAGATAATCTAATAAGAAGCAAATTGAGTTCCTTTTCTAGGTTGAAAGCTAAAAATTACCTTTAGTAAAAATACATGCTTTTATATAGTTCCCTACTGTGAAGCTTTGCCAAAAATCCCATTAATTGTTTGCTCCCAGTAAATGCTGTAGAGATTTTTCACTTGTTCATAAACTTCCTCAAATGAATATACAGAAATCAAAATAACCTATGTGACGTTCATTTATTTAACAGGTATTTATTCAGTACTTATTTTATGGAAAGTCTTGTGTTAAGATCCTTTGAGAGATCATACAGTACAACAATGAAAATTACAAGTTAGTAGTCCATAATTTAACTATTACTTAACTTAAAGGTCCAATCAGTGACAATGTCATTTTATTGTTTGAATGTATATAAGAATATTATTTTTACTATCAAGAAATTCTATAACAATTCCTCACTTAAAATTTCAGGAAAAGAATAAAATCCATGAACATTACAAGTTAACATGTCAAAATAATTTTAATTTGTTCTGAATTAGTCGATTTTTAAACACTCATTATTCTCCTTGTTAAAACTTAATCAATCTGAACATTTATGGATAAATTTATATTGTAGAGAATCTGGTGATGAAATGTAAAAATAAAATCTTAATTACCTCCCCCACTAGTTCTGCTATGTTAATTCAAGACAACACACTCAAGTATTTAGACAGATGGTGGTGGCGGCCATATTAACCTCTGATTTCTCTACAGGGAAGCACGAGAAAGCAGAGCTCTTAGGATGTGTGCTTGTCTGCCTAGTTTCACACTTTGAAATCCTCGACAAATGCTGATTTATTCACAGCCAAATGTTTTCCTATCTGATTAGGCAGCTTTCTACTTCAGTAAGCATGTAATATGGAGGTAGCTGAATTTCCACACTAAGGAGTGAAAAAACAATATTTATAGTTTCGAAATAAAACAATCTGGAGGAATCAGACTGTTGGGATCATAAAAAGCTTCATAGGGCGTAAATTTCTGATGAATCTATACCACAGGGTTGAAGAGTTAAAAGCTTGGTTTTAAGAAGAATGAGAGTAGGCTATGTTTATACAATAAACACCAGTTTTAAAGGATTGCATTTATAATAAATTACCTTGAAGGCTGATTCTTGTCATTTATGATTGTATTATTCCTCAAATAAGAGGATGGGAGCTAGACCAGCTAGCATTTTATTTGAAATCATCTCAGCTTACATGTTAAATAACCCTTTTGATTTTCCTTGGAAAAATGAATGCAAGTAGCTACTGAATGTGTTCCTTAAAACAGAGGTGGATTATAAGTGGCTTTCTTTTTTTTTTTACAAGACCAATTAAATAGACAGAAGGGAACTAGGAAATGTTCATAAACAAAACCATATAAAACTTCATTCTAGTGTCACACAATTTTATGTTTATCAGTTTGGATACTTAGGGAAGAAGAACCACATCATTATCAGTATTAGTAACATTATGTTAAGGGGTGGGGGCGGTAGTTAATAAATGGCAGGGGTAAGTAGTCCCTGTTTAATATTCAATCAAGAGCGGCAGTGGCAGGCCTGAAGCTGCTAAGTTCCCCAAACGAGGGGTGCAGAGGCCTCAGATCCCAGGGTGTATCCCTGCTTGACCCCGGCAGATCTGAGGCTGCCATACTTCCCCAACCCCCACTCAACCACCAGCAGCAGGGAAGCAGCAACCTGCGGTGCAGTTTCAGGCAATATAAACAAAGCCCATGGACTGGGACCTGGAAACAAGGCAGAGCATGGGCCAAAGAACTCAGCCCATATAGGCGACATCCTCATCACAGGGAATTCGGACCCAAAGGAATGATTTGAAATGCTTGGTTGAGAAGGTACGGGGGCGACACCATTTTTCTCCCCACAATCAACAAGGTGGGGTCTCAGGGAGTGGCCAGTGAGACACAGTGGAGGCTAGACCTGCCTACACCAAACCATGCCCATCCCCTCCAGATAGCTGTTTTGTTGTTGTTGTTGATTTTACCTGAGCCTGGGTTTGCCCATTTATTGGTTCTCTCTCTGGATTTGTGGACCTTTGTTCCGTCTGTGGTTGTCTATTTTCTTTTTCCAGGGCTACCTCAAGAAACAAGCCAAAGTATACATGGTGGAGAGTTCCAAATACCTCTACAAGTAGTGAAACAAAATAACGAAACACTCAATAAGAGAAACCAAGAGACACCATTCAAAGAACACTTACTGAACATACAGGCCCTGAACAGTCAGAGAGCCCTCTTTAATACAGCAGAACTCGCAGGGGCAGAGTGTACAACAAGCTTTTAAAATTAACATGAGATAGAAAACTAACCAAAATGACGAAATGGAAGAACTCTCCTCCAAAGAAATTCCAGAAAGAACTGACAGCTAAAGAACTGCCCAAAACAGATAAAAGCAACATAACTGAACAAGAATTTAAAACACAGTCATAAAATTAATCACTGGACATGAAAAAAGCATGGAAGACATCAGAGAAACTATTGCTACAAACACTATGGAGCTCAAAAATAGTTACGATGAATTAAAAAATGCTATTAATGAGATACATAATAAAATGGAGGCGTCCAATGCACGGACTGAAGAGGCAGAAAAGAGAATAAGTGATTTAGAAGACACATTATAGAAAAATAGGAAGCTGAGAAAAAAAGAGATGAACTGATCCAGGAACATGAAAGAAGAGTTCGAGAGCTCAGTGATACAATCAAACAGGACAATATCGGTATCATATGAATCCCAGAAGAGGAAGAGAGGGAACGGTGCTGAAGGAGTTCTTGAACAAATTAAAGCAGAGAACTTGCCCAACCTGGGGAAGGAAGTAGATGTTGAAATTCAAGAGGCACAGAGAACTCCCCTTGGACGTAACATGAATTGATCTTCCGCACGACATATCAGTGAAACTGGCAAAATATAAGGACAAAGAGAGAATTCTGAAAGCATCTAGTGAGAAAAGGGCCCTAACATACAAAGAGAAACCTATCACAGTGGTTACAGACCTATCTACTGAAACTTGGCAGGACAGAAAGGAATGGTAGGAAATCTTCAATGTGATGACCAGAAAATATATGCAGCCAAGAATCCTCTATCCAGCAAGCCTGTCATTCAGAATAGAAGGAGAGATAAAAGTCTTTCCTAATAAACAAAACTTGAAAGAAATTTGTCACCAATAAACCAGCCCTACAAGAAATCCTGAGGGGGACTCTATGAGGGAAATGTTGCAAGAAACGCAAGATGCTAGAGACACCACCACAAGCATGAAGCCCACAAAGGAAACGATGACTCTAAACCCACATGTCAATAATAACACTGAATGTAAATGGGCTGAATGCTCCAATCAAATGACATAGGGTAGAAGAATGGATAAAAAAAACAAAATCCATCTATTCGCTGTCTACAAGAAACACATTTTAGACTGGAGGACACCTTCAGATTAAAAGTAAGGGGATGGAGAAATATATATCATGCTACTGGAAGTCAAAAGAAAGCTAGAGTAGCTATACTTACATACTTATATCAGACAAATTGGACTTTAAGTTAAAGACAGTAACAAGGGACAAAGAAGGGCATTATATAATAATTATAGGGTCTATCTATCAGGAAGAACTAACAGTTATAAATGTCTACGTGCCAAATATGGGAGCACCTAAGTATATAACACAATTCATCATAAACAGAAACAATCTTATAGATAAGAATGTGCCAAAAGCAGGGGACTTTAATACTCTGCTTACAGTAATGGATAGGTCAAGCAGACAGAAAATCACTAAAGAAACAATGGACTTGAATGACACATTGGACCAGATGGATCTGACAGATATATTTAGAACTCTACATCCTGCGGCCATGGAATTCACTTTCTTCTCAAGTGCGCATGGCACATTCTCCAAGATAGATCACATACTGGGACACAAAGCAGCCTTCAATAAATATAAAAGAATTGAGATCATACCATGCACACTTTCAGATCACAACGCTATGAAACTTGAAATCAATCACAGGAAGAAGTCTGTAAACCTCCAAAACATGGAGGTTAAAGAACACCCTACTAAAGAATGAATGGGCCAATCAGGCAACTAGGAAAGAAATTTAAAAATATATGGAAACAAATGAAAATGAAAATACAACAATCCAAACTCTATGGGATGCGGCAAAGGCAGTCCTAAGAGGAAAGTACATTGCATTCCAGGCCTATTTCAAGAAATTAGAAAAAGTGCAAGTGCAAAATCTAACACCCCCTAATGGAAGGAGAAGGAGAGCAACAAGAGCACCCCAAACCCAGTAGGAGAAGAGAAATAATAAAAATCTGAGCAGAAATAAACAATATAGATACCAAAGAAACAGTTGAACAGATCAATGAGACCAAGAGTTGGTTTTTTGAAAAAAATAAACAAAATTGACAAACCTTTAGCCAGGCTTCTCAAAAAGAAAAGAGGGAGCACTCAAATAGACAAAATCATGAATGAAAATGGACTTATTACAACCAACGCCTCAGAGATACAAGCAATTATCAGGGAATACTATGAAAAATTATATGCCAACAAATTGGACAACTTAGAAGAAATGGACAAATTCCTCAACACACACTCACTATCAAAATTCACACGGGAAGAGATAGAAAATGTGAACAGCCCATAACTAGTGAAGAAATTGAATTAGTTATCAAAAATCTCCCAACAAATAAGAGCCCTGCACCAGATGGCTTCCCTGGGGAATTCTACCAGACATTTAAATCAGAGTTAATACCCATTCTTCTCAAGCTATTCCAAAAAAATAGAAATTGAAGGAACACTTCCGGACTCATTTCATGAAGCCAGCATCACTTTGAAATCCAAGCCAGACAGAAATCCAGCAAAAATAGAGAACTACAGGCCAATATCCCTGATGAATACAGATGCAAAAATCCTCAACAAGATACTTGCAAATCGAATTCAACAACACATAAAAAGAATTATTTACCAAGATCAAGTGGGATTCATTCCTGGGTTACAGGGCTGGTTCAATATTCACAAATCAATCAATGTGATACATCACATCAACAAAAGAAAAGATAAAAACCATATGATCCTGTGGATAGATGCAGAAAAAGCATTTGACAAAATACAGCATCCCTTCTTAATAAAGATTCTAGAGAAAGTTGGGATAGAAGGAACTTACTTAAACATCATAAAAGCCATTATGAGAAGCCTTCAGCTAACATCATCCTCAACGGGGAAAAACTGAGAGCTTTCCCCCTGAGATCAGGACCACGACAGGGATGTCCACTCTCACCACTGTTGTTTAACATAGTGCTGGAAGTCCTAGCGTCAGCCATCAAACAACAAAAGGAAATAAAAGGCATCAGAACTGGCAAAGAAGAAGTTGCAGGATACAAAATCAACATACAGAAATCAGTTGCATTTTTATACACCAACAATGAAGCAACAGAAAGAGAAATCAAGAAACTGTTCCCATTCACAATTGCAAAAAAAACATAAAATACCTAGGAATAAACCAAGGATATAAGAAATCTGTATGATGAAAACTATAGAAAACTTATGAAGGAAACTGAAGAAGCCACAAAGAAATGGAATAACATTCCATGCTCATGGATTGGAAGAATAAATATAGTTAAATGTCATTACTACCCAAAGCAATGGACACCTTCAATGCAATCCCAATCAAAATTGCACCAGCATACTTCTCAAAACTAGAACAAACTATCCTAAAATTTGTATGGAACCACAAAAGACCCCAAATATCCAAAGTAATTTTGAAGAAAACCAAAACGGGAGGCATCACCATCCCAGACTTTAGCCTCTACTACAAAGCTGTCATCATCAAGACAGTATGGTGTTGGCACAAAAACAGACACATAGAGCAATGGAACAGAATTGAGAACTCAGATTTGCACTCAAAATGTACAGCCAACTAATCTTTGACGAAGCAGGAAAGAGTATACAATGGAACAATGACAGCCTCTTTAACAGATGGTGCTGTGAGAACTGGACAGCAACATGCAGAAGAATGAAACTAGATCATTTTCTCACACCATACACAAAAATAAACTCAAAATGGATGAAGGACCTGAATATGAGACAGGAAACCATCAAAACCCTAGAGGACAAAGCAGGAAACAACCTCCTTGACCTCCACCACAGCAATTTCTTACTTGACACATCCCCAAAGGCAAGGGAATCAAGAGCAAAAATGAACTACTGGGACCTCATCAAGATTAAAAGCTTCTGCACGGTAAAGGAAACAATCCATAAAACTAATAAGCAACCTATGGAATGGGAAAAGATAGTTGCAAATGACATATCAGAAAAAGGAGTAGTATCCAAAATCTATAAGGAACTCACCAAACTCCACACCCCAAACACAAACAATCCAGTGAAGACATGGGCAGAAGATATGAACAGACACTTCTCCAAAGAGGACATCCAGATGGCCAACAGACACATGAAACAATGCTTAGCATTCCTCCTCATCAGGGAAATACAAATCAAAACCACACTGAGATACCACCTCACGCCAGTCAGAGTGGCTAAAATGAGCAAATCAGAGGACTCTAGATGCTGGAGAGGATGTGGAGAAACGGGCATCCTCCTACACTGTTGGTGGGAATGTAAACTGGTGCAGCCCCTCTGGAAAACAGTGTGGGGGTTCCTCAAAAAATTAACAATAGAACTCCCCTATAACCCAGCAATAGCACTGCTAGGAATTTGCCCAAAGGATACAGGAGTGCTGATGCATAGGGGCACAAGGACTCCAATGTTCATAGCAGCACTCTCAACAAAAGCCAAAACATGGAAGGAGCCTAAGTGTCCATCAACTGATGAATGGATCAAGAAGATGTGGTTTATCCATACAATGGAATACTACATGGCAATGAGAAAGAATGAAATCTGGCCATGTGCAGCATCATGGATGGACTTTGAGGGTGTTATGCTGAGTGAAATAAATCAGGAAGAGAAGGACAGATACCAAATGTTTGCATGTATAGGAGGATTAGGAGGAACTTAACAGAGGACCATGGGGGAGAAGAGGGCAAAAATAGTGGGGGTGAGGCAGGGAGGCAAACCATGATAGACTCTTGAATGCTGAGAACAAACTGAGGGCAGATGGGTGGGAAGGGAAGAGGGGTAATGGGCATGGAGGAGGGCACTTATGGGGATGAGCACTGGGTGTTATATGGAAACCAACTGGACAATAAACTATTAAAAAAAAAAGAAAAAAAACTTTAAAAATCTAAATAAATAAATAAATATTCAATGGAGGCAATCTTACAATACATGCTCCAAACGTACAACTCATTCTAAAACTCAGTACTTTTTGATTAATATTATGAGAATATTCCCAATTTCAGGTGTGGCTTCTACATTCATCAGTCATCAAATATTAATGGATTACTGACTGTGTTACTGGAATTATCTAAGCATTAGATACTCCCATCAATAAAACTTATATATCTGTATTGCAGAGTTTACAATCTCATATGACAAGTCTCCTAAATGTTACCCTTCATCCATTTTGGTCTACTAAAAAATATTTGCATTTACTAATCTTTTGATGTCAAATGTAGAATGGATTTTCAGTCAGTAGACAGAAGCTATAAGTATTTGTCTTAAGTTCATTTGCCCTGTTTTCATGTGCATACTTTCCTTCTAAGAACAAGCTCTGCTTATCCCTTCAGGCTATTTTTTTTTTTAATTAGTACATCCTGTCATAGTTCAGGATACTATAACTAAATACAATAGATTGGGTGGCTTCAAAAACAAACATTTACTTCTCACAGCAATGAAGGTTAGGAAGTCCAAGATCAAGATGCCAGAAGAATCAGTGCTTGGTAACAGCTATCTTCTTACTGTATCCTCTCTCATGTCTCTTCTTACAAGGGTGCTAACCTCATCATGAGGACTCCACACTCATGACCTATTTGATTACCTCCTAAAATCCCCATATCCAAATATCATTACATTGGGGATTACAGCTACAACACATGAATTTGAAGGAACAAAATCAGTCCTTTGTGATCTATGTCTTTACTATGAGTACATTTTCTACTGCTTTTCTCCAATATCATATATATTGTAAAAAATCTAGTTAACAATATCAATTCATTTGTTATTGGGGTTCTAAATTCATCACCATAAAAGTCTATCGGAACCATCTATGTAATTGATGGGAGGGACATAGGCTAAAGTGACATAACAGAATGGAAAGATTAAGAGACATCAAAGAGCTATTTAGGAGGAAAACAAGTGTATAATAAATATTTTAAGAGAGGGAAAGGATAAGCTATTAATAACTATACCAGAAAATGGGCACATATTAGGATTGTTTCAGGCAATCTGGGTCATCTCTAAGAAATGTAAAATCAGTGATACCAGATTTCAGAGGAGGAAAGGAGAAAATTGTTTACTAGACTTTGAATCACATATCTACTGCTAACTACAATGACATTAGGCAAGTTACTTAACCTCTAAAACTTTAATTCCCTCTTTTTGAATGGGGACGGTAGAATTGTATGATGATTAATCTCATGAAATAATTAGCATAGTGACTGACACACAGTCTGAGCCACATAGGTGTTTGATCTTAATAAAGGAGACACTTCATGAAGAAGGAATTTGATTCAGGCCTTAAAGAATGTATATAATAGCGACATACAGAAAATATGTAGGCAGAGAAACAACAATGATAATATATCAGAAAATGAAAAATAGTCTAGTTTGAATGAATTGAACAGAATGGAAAGTAATGGAATGTATACCAGGAAATCTATTTGGAAGGCAGTGCATGAGAAACATAAAATGGAAGCAATTTAGACTTGGCTCATCAAAGAACTGAACATCACCTAAGGGTATTCAAGTAGTACTAGCCTCTGAAGGTAGATTAAACTGTAGGAAGGACAAGTAGATGTGCATAAAGGTCATACAGTAATTTGGTCCAGGCAAGACTACAGCTGAGTTCTGTCTTGACTAACCAATAACTTTCATTTTATTTCAAAGTGCCATAAGAGTTATTTGTAAACCCTGTTGCCATCCATCATCGTATACTGACATAGAATAAAATAAATATATTGTTTGAAGAGGATGTGTGATAAGGAAGTAATGGCCAAAACATAAATAGGCTCTGAATCCAGCTGTGTTACCTTATATCAACTGTAGAATCCCAGTATTGTTAGCTTTTAAAAGCAATAGTGTTTGCTCCCAAAGTTGGTGAGTATAAAAATTCCTGTTTTCTAAAACTGTCTATTAAGTCTGGGATAGATTCCTGCTGCTTGTACTTCCACATGTCCCCTTGAAATAAAGCCCCATTAACTGAATTTATTTGAATTTACATTCATTCTTTACAAGCTATAAAATTTATTTGACCTTTAGTGATTGAAATTATTTTATAAAAATTAAATGAAACTTTTTGCTTGGCCTATATTTGATGTTTAATACATGGTGGCTATTATATTATTACATTAAGATGAGAAATAGATCAGAACAAGGAATCTGGAGCTTGGCTACTTGTTACACAGCCCAGCTTTGACACTTACTAATCCTGTGACTCAGAACAAGTTACTTAGTATACTTAATTTGAGGAAATAGTATTACTTATTCCATAGACTTGTTATAAAGGTTTAATTAGCTAATATTTGTTACAATGCTTGAAATATTTCCTGAAAAAGTGAGTGCTGGATAAGTATAGATATACCAAATGAAATAAATAAAAAGACAAATCAAAATTTTATCTCATTAAGTTTTTCCTTGGGACACATCAGAACAAAGACAAATATGAGTAACAGAATTCTTGGCTTTGGGTGACTATAACTATTTATTCTTCTAAGATTCAGTTATTTAAAAATTATTTTAGCTACTTTTCCTCCAGCCAGAATATTGTATCTCACTGTCTGTCTTTAATTCTTTTTTTTCCCTTATTACATGCAAGTCTAGGAATGCAAATAGTACTCAATGAATGTCTGTGGGATATAATAATTGAAATATTTAAAAAGATATATTGAATTTGGCTAATTTCATAATTTTGCACATTGATTAGTTTCTGAATTAGAAAAAAAAAAACAGATGATAACAAAAAGCCTGAACAATGCATTTCATCATCAGAATTTCAAACGCATAAATATACATATTTTTCTATACTAAATTTTTATATTATTTTCCTTAAATCTAAAATCCAAATGTATTAGCTTATATTAATAATTCATACTAACCAAAATATTGGTTGCATTAAAATTATGTTATAAAATGTACATGAATAATCAGGATGGCTAGGAATAATTAGTGAGTGACTTACAATAAAATAGATATCTAGATTGCTGAAAAGATAACAACATTACTGAAAACATCTAATTGATAGATCAGAACATGAACTATCTTTTTTTTTAATACTCACAATACTGTGCATTGTCGTCATCTTTATTTCACATATTAGGAAACTGAGGCAGAGGAAGATACAGTAAACAGGCCAAGGTTATAGAAATAGTAATAAATGAAGTCAAGACTTGAACTAAGACAATCTAATCTCTGAGTCCTCAGAAGGAAAACACAGTATACATTATGCAAATAGTGTTACTTACTTTTAATATTGTAACTTTTTTTAAATGTAAGCTTTATGCTCATCATGGAGTTGGAACTCAGGAACCTGAGATCAAGACCTATGGACTGAGCCAGCCAGGCACTGTTACATTTATTACGTTTTAAGAAAATAACTTGTGGGGCGCCTGCATGGCTCAGTCGTTTAAGCGTCCAACTATGGCACAGGTCATGATCTCACAGTTCGTGGGTTTGGGACCTGTGTCAGACTCTGTGCTGACAACTAGCTCAGAGCCTGGAGCCTGCTTCAGATTCTGTGTCTCCCTCTCTTTCTGCCCCTCCCCTGTTCATGCTCTCTCTCCTCAGAAATAAATAAAAAAAACATTAAAAATTAAAAAAAGAAAAAAAAGAAAACCACTTGTGATAAATAACTTTCATATTTAAGTTTTAATAATTATAGTATATAAATATTCAATAATATCTTCCCTAGTGTCATCTTTATGCAAAATAAATATTAATTAATGAAAAAGCTTTGTCAACTAGTTAAATAATTTCAAAACATTTTCTGTCTACTCAGATGGCAAAATAACAGTGACAGAAACTTGAGATAAGTTAAACATGTTTCTCTGTAACTATAACTTACAATTCATATTACAAATATTATATATTTTATTCTTTCTCAGTGATTTACTAAGATGACAGTAAAATAGATATATCTGCTTAAAATTAAACTATACCTTACACAACACTGGCTCTTAAGTAGACACCGTAAGATTTTGAAGAACAGAAAACTACTGCTAGACTTCCATGAAAAATCATAATATTGGATACAAAAGGGCAATAAATAAACCACACTATTAGCTGTATATAGAAGTCAGACCTCCTAAATCTCTCTGTTCATGCTGTTACCATGCTTTTGCTGCTATAAAGTTACATTTTCCTGTTCTTCTCTATGTCTCCTGGCTTCTGCACACTTCTGGTTCCTAGTTCTCCTCAGTTACACTGCTTCATAATTCCAACACATCTCTCTTAAGCTTTCTAATTCTGCACATTGCATTCTTGCAGTTCTCTTACACTCTAATCTCTATTGGTGCTCACTCTACAGGTGTGTCATATATATATGTCCCCAGAAGAAAAAAAAATCTGATTGAGACACTTACATGAGTATGGTGTTGCCAATGAGAAGAACTTGTTTTCCTCATAGATTACAAACCAGATCTATGATGGCAGTGTTTGTGCGTAGTGAATATAGTCGGCTTAGTAGGATTCTTATACAATAACTGTCCTAAGGCATGTCCTGAATGCAAGGAGAAGGGGGTGAGAATGGGAGGAGCTGAAAGAGAAAGTGCTAGTCTCATTCAGCTAGGATCAGAAATCAAAATTTGAGACTGCAAGAGTGACTGAAAACCAAAAGGTTTCTCTCCTATAAAGAAAGGATCTGGAGAGGGAGAAGCCATGATATTTGAACACAAGTCTCCTGAATCTTGAATTAAGACTCTTGGCTGATTCTTGTAACATTCATGCAAATATTCATGCATAGGAAGAGGCACTAAAGAACTTGCTGAAAAGCCAGGAAGGTAAAAAGCTAGAAAATTGCTGACAATGATTTAGACTGATGCCTCATGCTGGTAAAAGAATGAAAATTTTTAAAGTGACTTTTAAAGTGATTTTGTCAACACCTCAGGCATTTCATTAAATCCAAAAAAGATAGCTCTTGCCCTAAGATAAAGACTACCAAGGATAAAAAAATATGCCCCGTAACTAAAGACCATACTAAAAGACCCATGTCCTATCAAAGTATAAATCAAAACCTCCAAAAACACAAGATAATTAGTTAATTATATCAGTGCCTCCTCCTATAAAAGTAAGAAAAGGTCAGAGGAATATAACAGAATCTAAAGTCCCTACAACAAATGTGCCATGGAGACTGGCATGTAACAATAATAAAAATAATTTACTAGATATACAAAAACGAAGGAAGATGTGATCCATAACAAGAAAAATAACAGTCAACTGAAGTAGATATTGGAATTAGCAGATAAGAGTTTTAAAATAATTATAATTAAGACTTAAAGGAAAAGACAGTCATAATGAATGACAATTAAAACAGAGAAATAAAAACTATTTATAAATAAAAATGGAAATTCTAATACTTAAAGCATAATATCTGATGTGAGAAATCCACTGAATGGACTTAAAAGTACATTAGAGAGAGCAGATAGAAAGGTAATTAAACCTGAAGACAAATTAATAGAAATTATCCAATCTAAATAAGAAAGTGAAATTCTAAAAATAACAGAACAATGCTGATATGAACCAATATCAAATAGTATAATAAAATGTAGATATTTTGAGTCTCAAGAGAGAAGATAGAAAAGGTAGAGATATACTATTTAAGGAAATAATGGCCATTTATTTTTTTCAAAACTTGACATAAAATACATTACCTGTGAAATCTAAATGAGGCAAAATAAAAACCCTACAAAGACATACTGTATTTGATATAAAGAAAAGAAATATATAAAATTATTCAAAGATTACATAACTATCGATTAAAAAATCCCGGAGAATTTTTTAAAAAAAATTTTTATTTATTTCTAGGATAGAGAGAGACAGCGTGAACAGGGGAGGGTCAGAGAGAGGGAGATACAGACTCTGAAACAGGCTCCAGGCTCTGAGCTGGCAGTCAGCACAGAGCCCGACGCGGGGCTCAAACCCACAAACCGCGAGATCATGACCTAAGCGAAAGTCGGACGCTTAACCGACTAAGCCACCCAGGCGCCCCAAAAAAAATCCTGGAGAATTTTTAAACAAACTAATTTACAATTGTACAAATAATTCTTCCTATAAAGCTGTAGTAACCAAGAAAGTGAAGGATTGGTATAAATCCTTGGATTGGTATAAATCAATGGAAGAGAACAGAAGTCTAAAATTAGAGCTAACCACATCTGGTAAATTTTTTTAAAGGACTTAGGCAATCCAATGGCTAAAAGAAAGTCTCTAAAGGGTAGTAACGTAAGTAGGTATTCATAAAAATAACTAATTTTGTCCCCTACCAAATACCATATTCTTTTTTTTTTAATTTTTTAATGTTTATTTATTTTTGAAAGAAAGAGACAGAGCACGAGCAGGGAAGGACAGAGAGAGAGGCTCTAAACTGTCAGCACAGATCCTGACACAGGGCTCCAACTTACAGACCAGGAGATCATGACATGAGCCAAAGTCAGACACTTAAGCGACAAAATCACCCAGGCACCCGCCAAATACCACATTTTAAAGTTTACTTAAGTATATCATGGATCCAAAAATAAAATTAAAACCCAAAAATTCCCAAAAGAAGCCATAGGATAATTTCTTTGAAAATTAGTGATAAAAAAAGACTTCTTAGAGAAAATACAAAAAAAATTAAAAATCCACCTAGCCATTAAAAAAGATAAATTAATCGTTTAAATTAAAATTTCAATACTTTTCAAAAGAATTCGCAAAGAAAATGAAAAAGCATGCTACAGACTGAGGAAATACAATAGATATACATGTATCTGACATTGCTTTATACTCAGAATTCATAAAGAATTCCAAGTCACTTAGGCAAATAACTCAATAAAAAAATAAAGGCTTGAAGGGCACTTGGGTGGCTCAGTCAGTTAAGCATCTGACTCTAGATGTCAGCTTAGGTCATGATCTCATGGTTCATGAGTTTGAGCCCTCCATCCATGTCCGTGCTGGCAGTGCAGAGCCTGCTTGGGATTCTCTCTCTCCCTCTTTCTGCCTCTCTCCAGCTCCTCTTCTCTCTCAAAGTAAATAAATAAACGTTTTCAAAAAATAATAGAAATAAAGGCTTGAATTCATTAAAGCAAATGCATCAAAGCCTATTAAATACATGGGATGCCACACAACATTGTTCATTATTAGGGAAATAGTACTATAAAGAGATAGCTCTTTGCCCACATTTTAGAAAGACTAAACTTAATATTAATATCTCATTCTCATTTTTTTATCTCCTAGACACCCCAAATATCTCTCCCCTAGGAAAAGAGTTGGTTACTCATGTACACTTCGAGAGACATTTTATACATATGTGAACATATAAAACACATAGTTGTTTTCCTTTTTTAATATAAAATAATATACTTTTTAATGTACCTTTGTTTTTTGGATATCTGTCCATATCAATCCATAAAAAGATTGCTCTTTTTGTCTGTAACTCTACCATATTCCATTTAAGGGCTTCAGTTTAGCACTAAAAATCATTGAGTCATAAAGTTTCAAATATTTAATACCAAAGAATTATTTCTCTTTTTTATTTCTTTGCCAAAGCACCAACTGATGTGTACATGACAATGATAATAAATAAAAAATAATAAATAATGATAAGGTAATACATGTTACTATTATTATTATACTGTGTAAATCATCTAATATCCAAATATCATCTAAAACATCAAAAAATTACAACGTGGCACAGTTATTCACTTTAAAACATGTATTAAATAATAAGTTTTTCTACTTGCCTTTAGTAAACTCAAAAGAAAAGAATATAACTGACTATGTACTGTAGCCACTTTGTATAAATGAATAATAAACAAAAATGTACGCAAAAATTAAACAACAGAGTACAGTTTGTAGAAGAAGGTTTTATACCTTTCAGAAAAGAATAAGTGGATAGACAATGTTATTTCTCCATCAGAGTAATCCAAAATTAAACAGAAAATTTCACTTAAAACCCTTCAGTCTGTTTTATGATCTATTTTTTTCTTTCTTATACAATCTTTCAAAAGTATGTTTAATTTTTTTTTTTTTTTACTTTCTCTTATCCTAACCTAATTGAAGTGAATGAACCTGTCCTCACTTTTAGAAAATCAATACCTCCTTACGACCAAATCCCCCTCGAGTGAAACTGATTTTATGGATGTTAGTACAACTGAATGAATCCAAACTCCATTCAGGAATATTCAGGGCTCTTTGGCTACCAGTGTCATTTCTTGAGTCTTGTTTCTGTGAATGGACTATTGTTTCTGTGAATTGAACTTTGAAAAACTAGGGCAAGCATTTTTTTTTTTTTAACTTAAGTCTTCTCCCCACACCAGCTCTCCATTTCACTTGCCATTCTCTTCAGAAGCAGCCACTATTACAAATCTCTTGGCTTTATGTCTTGTATGATTCTGTTATTTTAACAAATGGTAGTATGCTGTCTATAATAATACATGTAATTAAATGCACAGCTGTAAAAAAATCTTACAAATGTGTTCACACCTGATAACTAAAGTTTCAAAAGACAAACCTTAATTTCAGAAAGTGTGTTCTTGCTGCCTGTGCAGCTCAATTGTAGAAATTATGCCTGATATAGTTCTTTCAAAACTCTGAAGTATTGCACAAGTGAAAAGTAATGCATTAGTTTTGAGTTTAGAAAGGAAGCCATGTGGAGGTTCTGAGCATAAAAGAAATGTTTCACCAGAGGCTTTCCTCTAGTGCTTCTTTACATACTGAGATGGAACTCAAGCTCAGAAACCTCTCAGAGGGACACAGGAAAAGGCGGAAGTTACTTAGGCACCATTGTTCTGTATTCAAACTAATACCTGACCCAATACATGGCTTGACCTGGAGCAGAGCTGCCATAAAAATGTAATTCTCCTTTAACCCCTCCATGTAAATCATCAGAAAGCTTTCCTCTACTGATTTAAACAAATTTGGTCTTTGACCTCTACAGTCAGAATTGGCCTCAACAACTCTTTCAGACAGTTGTAGTATTGACTATTTGATGTATGTCAACTGCCATAAAATGCAATGCTGTTTCACCACAGATCTTCAAATAATGTCACATATGTCCAAAGCCATAATAACAGTCTCTTTATTCCAAGTAAATCAGTAGCATGAAATACTGCAAATTAATGAAATAATGCACTTTGTTGTATCAAGCTTTGGTATCTAATGCAGCTGTGATTCGCAGTATTCAACCAGCTCCAACACCTGTCAATGTGTTTCCTATGGAACTTCAAAACACTTCCAACCGATACCAAATGCTTGAAAAGATTCTCATGTGCATAAGCAAAACTTCTGCATAAGCAAAAGTTTTTCTGGGTCTGTGAATTTTGGTATTTAATAACCAGAAGAGTACAATAGTTCATAAAACAATCAGTTGCTTAATGATCTATCTGCAAACATTCAAATCTGACAATTTGATATACCATAGATAACCCAAGAAATTATATTTGCTCACTTTTCTGGAGGGAAAAAAAGTTAAATGTATTGAACCTTCTATAAATAAATCCTTACCTCTCAAATTAAAGCAGGATTTCCAATCAAAAGAGTTTTCATAATTTCTTTAAGCATTAAACTTTTTCTCAAAGAGTTCCTACTGATTGATATATGTATGTGCGTATGTATAAATATGTAAATAAAAATGTATCAATATTATATATTTACAGTTAAATATTGTTTATTATATAATAAGTTATACTATAAAATAAATATTTTAAATAACGTTTACATAAAATAAAATTACATTTATTTATATATGTTCATAAATATGTAAAAATTATTATATATGTGTAAATTTATATCTTTAAATTGAAATGCATTTCAACATCTTTGGGTAAACAATGTTTAATAAACTGTAATACAGGAAGATATTGTATTGAATATAGTATTAGAATGTTTTGGTACTTAATAGTTCAAAAAATTGTTTTATTTAATTGAGACCAACTGGCCTCATTGCTTCTTATAAGCTTTGCAATATATATTCAATAAAAAGGAATAAAAAAGAACAGATGTTTCTCCTTAAAGAAGGCAGACAAAGATTTTTCTTACACAATAAATCAGCTGTTAGTGGATTTCCAGGACATTGCTTCAGGCTAACTATTTAGGTATAAAACAAAACAAACAAAACAAAAGAATCACCTCTGTGTGGATCCAAAATTGGTAGAGAAGATTGAACTGAAGATGAACAGCATACACTGAAGGTGGTATGAAGAGGGCCAAGGGAGAGTAGAATATCTGAAAAATTAAAAATTTAAAAATTTGTATATCTTATTACTCAACATGAAATATACTTTTACTAATGATTGAACGTTATGAGTATAAACTTCACAAATACATCTTCTTCTTTAGCAAATACACCTTATTCTGTGTATTTTTATTGCCACATTTGACTTTGCAACATTAATTTTCCACAAATTGATAGTTATAGACATGTCAAAGCTAAGTCCACCAGTTTGTATTTGATATTGTCTAATTAAAATAGCATACGTGGTCTGTTATTTCCCTAACCTTGAAAAGGTAAGATGTGTTTCCTGGAAGCAAAGAAGTTTTTCTTATACACAAAGATACTCACTTTAGTTGGGGGTGGGGAGGTGGGGAAGGATCCTGTACCTTTATATGCTGATAGCTCCCAAACTGTATCATAATACATGCCATAGCTTGGCATGCTGAGTAATAAAATGAAATTGTATTTTAAAAGGTAACTTCATATAAGAAATTTTCTCTTTCAAATATGGTTTATGTTGTTGATTGAGAGCACAATATGTCTTAAATTTTTCAAAGCTGGTGAGGAAGAAGCCATGATATGATGCCACAGTGGAAACAAATTTTAAAGGTCCATATTTCTTCACAGACGGAAATGTCTTTGCCTTAGAAAAACAACTTATGCTTAAACCGCAGAACTGGATAGAATCTACTAATCAGCACAATCTGCTGTGTTTTTCTAATGACTTTGATCTCCAAGAGTGATTCCATGTTGTAAAAAATCATTCAATTAAATGACATGCTAAACAAACAAGAATAAGAAGAATATTACTTTTACTTTACATGCTAGATTTTCTAGCATTAATATTTCCAGAAAATTAGCTATTTTAAAAACACTTCTTCTGAATATTACAATTTTATTTCTAAATGATTGTTAGTGCTTTTGTTCTCAATTAGGCCAGTATCATTTCAACTGTGTTTAGCTGTGATTGTGCATTTAAAACTGGACATTTACATAAACACTTCCCATTTTTGTTTTGAACCTCAAGTCATAAAAAATCTCAGCTGTTTTCACAAGCAGGATCAGTTTTATTATTTATAAATGGATTATTAAAGAACGGATTGGACTGATGAGCAACAGAAGAATACTGGGCTCTTTTGCAAGACATCCATTTTAAGTCTTGCATCTACATCCGATGATGTTAACATCACGGAGTATGTTAACAAAGTTCTCAAACACCTCGACCCTTTAGTTTTCTCACAAGAATGGTGAAGAAGAAAACCATGTGAGACCTAGCCATGCTCTGGTTTCAAAAGATTTGTGATAGTCTGTTTTGACTTATTAAAAATATATTCAAATAATTCTCTTGCAACAGCTTAATAAAAAATATTTGAAACACATATATAACCTAATACTTAAGTAATTTAAATTAAGGACTATTTTGGAATCTTGGATGTGTGAATAAAAATGTAAAACAACCTAGGTTGGATCCTTAATAAATAGTTTAATCAGAAATAGAGTGCATCCAGGTGAATATTTATAGTTCATTATAATTCCCCAAATTGTGAAGAAATAGTCCTTTGAGATAACAGCTATTATGGAAAAAGAAATTCTAAGTTCAAATAAATTGTGAAGTGCTGAGTAACACAAGTTAAATTTTTTTAACACAGAAGTTCTCAGAACCTTTACCATACTAATGTGAATCACAAGTGTGTTAGCCCATTAAATACTTTTTTTGAGTTTCTTTCTTTCTTTATTTAGAGAGAAAACATGAGTTGGGGAGCGGCAGACAGAGATGGGGAGAGAAAGAGAATCCCAAGCAGGCTTCACTCTGTCAGCACAGAGCACAACACAGGCTCCAACTCAAGAAACGTGAGATCATGACCTGAGCCTAAATCAAGAGTTGGATGCTTAACCACCGACTGAGTCACCTAGGCTCCCCTACTGAATATTTTCGTAAGGAATTTCCCACAGGATTAGGTTTCCTAAAAACACATTTGATGAACCAATGTCTCAAATCTTTTAAATCAGTAAATATAATTATCAGAAAACTGGAAAAATGAGTTCAGCATGAATTCCAAAAAAGGAAACTTAAAATAAGAAATAAAAATACATTGGGGCACTGCTAGGAATTTATCCAAGGGATACAGAAGTGCTGATGCATAGGGGCACATGTACCCCAATGTTCACAGCAGCACTCTCAACAATAGCTAAAACATGGAAAAAGCCTAAATGTCTATCAACTGATGACTAGATCAAGATGATGTGGTTTATCTATATAGTGGAATATTACTTGGCAATGAGAAAGAATAGAATCTGGCCATATGCAGCAGCATGGATGGAACTGGAGGGTATTATGCTAAGTGAAATAAGTCAGAGAAAGATACCATATGTTTTCACTCATATGTGGATCTTGAGAAACTTAGCAGAAGACCACGGGGGATGGGAAGGGGGAAAAAAGTTACACAGAGGGAGGAAGGCAAACCATAAGAGACTCAAATAATGAGAACAAACTGAGGGTTGATGGGGGGTGGGAGACAGGGGCTGATGGGCACTGAGGAGGGCACATGTTGGGATGAGCACTGAGTGTTGTATGGAAACCAACTTGACAATAAATATATTGGAAACCAACCGAGCTAAGTCGGTTGAGAGTGCGTCTTTGGTCAGGTCATGATCTCAGTTTGTGGGTTCAAGCCCCACATCAGCCAAGCTCTGTGCTTACAGCTCAGAGCCTGGAGCCTATTTTGGATTCTGTGTCTCCTTCTCCCTCTGCTCCTCCCCTGCTCGCACTCTATCTCTTTCTCAAAAATAAATAAACATTAACAGAAAAAAGAAAGAAAGGAAGGAAGGAAGGAAGGAAGGAAGGAAATAGAAAGAAAGAAAGAAAGAAAGAAAGAAAGAAAGAAAGAAAGAAAAAGAAAGAAAGAAAAAGAAAGAAAGAAAGAAAGAAAGAAAGAAAGAAAGAAAGAAAGAAAGAAAGAAAGAAAGAAAGAAAGAAGTCAGGGAGTAAGTCTCATGAACCACATGAAAGTTAATTTCTTGTGATTAATATAGTACTATAAGTAGAATCTAATGTACAATCGAGTTTCTAATTTCTTTTTTTTTAATGTTTTATTTCTAAGAGAGAGAGAGAGACAGCGCGAGCAGGGGAGGGTCAGAGAGAGAGGGAGTCACAGACTGAAACAGGCTCCAGGCTCTGAGCTGGCAGTCAGCACAGAGCCCGACGTGGGGCTCGAACCCACGAACCGCAAGATCATAACCTAAGCGAAAGTCTAACCGACTAAGCCACCCAGGCGCCCCACAAGTTTCTAATTTCTAAAATGGAAAGCAGCTAAGTATATGCCCAAGTCTATAATTCCTCCCTCATCTTCTATACCTCAAATCTTCATATTCCCAAATCTTCTGTAGTTTTTAAAACCAACTTAAGTGTCAGTTCCATAATAAAGCCTGAAATGATACTAACTTGGGAGAAAAAAAATTCTGCTTCCTCAAAGTTAAAATCTAAGTACCTGGGTCAGGGAACATTACACTGTTTCCCAAATACATCCATTCTGCCATGCATTCATCCCATGTCATTCTGACTGCAAACCTCTTAAATTTGACTGTCTACCCTAGGTTATTTTATTGTCTTTTAGTTGAAGTCATATACAACAGGTTCTTGAAGGAGAAAGATAACCCAGACATATATGTGTGAAGAGAGAATGGGGACAGGCCTACAGGTGACCTTTGTTAATAGACAGAAGATGAGGGGGTTTTATTCCACCCATCTTGTGAATGGAGCAGCCTGGGGTTGTGTGAAGGGCGTCATGAAGCAGGACACTAAGAGGAACTATAAGTATCTCAGCCTTGCTGAAAGTGCTGGAGAGTGTGTCAAGAGATTGAATTGGACCACAGGGTTCATGGACAGATCTAAGGGAGTTTGTGAACTCCTTTGACATCACTACAACAAAGCATGAGTTTGTGTACATGGGGGCATATGCAATTTCTGACGAAACAATATATGGCTTTCCTCAGAAAGTCTCTGGTAAGTCTTTCTTACCATCACATCCAAATGAAAGAAAAAAACAAAAGATAGTTTAGATGTTGGTCAAAACTAGGAGAGGAGACTTTTAATGACATTCTAAGGAAATAGATTTATCCTAGATCATGAGAGAGCAGTTAAATTTTTTTAAGCTTGTGAGAAATATAAAAATAACTTTGAAATCTAGTTTACTGGCCCAGTGGAAAAATCACACACATTTAACCACAGGAATAGTCATGGGGATTAAAGGGTGGAATACATGCAAGAAATCTAAGGCTTTGGTAACTATTTAAACATAGGAAATGAGAGGGACAGAAGAGTTACAGAAGACCTCCAGATTTGTGGCTTGTGTGTGGGGTGATACTGTTTGCCAAGACAGCAGACAGGACGAATAAGAGGTTTATAAATTTCAACTTGGGGAATGCTGTGTTGGAGGCCTTGAGATTCACCCCCAAGGAAGCTATGAGTAAGCAAATATGTTGTACAAATATGAACTGAATTGAAAAATAACACTGGATTTGCAGGTTTGGATAAGTGGAGAAGCAGGCCTGAAATCCAGACCTCACTAAGTTTAAAAATAATTCAAAGGAGGTGATGAAATGGAGGTAGGGATTATTTACTTCTTTTTTTTTCTGAAAACAAGGAAGGAGAGAGCTGGGGGTATTCTTTCTTTCTTTCTTTCTTTTATATATCTATATCTATATCTATATCTATATATATCTATATATATATCTTTATTTTATTTTATTTTGTGCGAGCTAGGGGAGGGTCAGAGAGAGAGGGAAACACAGAATCTGAAGCAGGCTCCAGGCTCCAAGGTGTCAGCACAGAGCCCAATAGGGGCCCAAACCCACAGACTGTGAGATCATGACCTGAGCTGAATCAGACGCTTAATGGACTGAGCCACCCAGGTGCCCCCTGGGGCTATTCTTTCAAGAGAACATACAGATGAGGAAAAAGATTATATTTGTTGTTTTTTTGTTTTTGTTTTTTACTGTGAGAGACACAAGTATATTTTTGGCATATTCAGAAGGAGCCAGTTAAAAGGAAGAGGGACAGATGCCAAGACTAGTTGGTCAGACAACATCCAGGACAGGAACTTAGACAGAAGCAATGTCACCAATCTGCGAATAAGACCTGCTAAAAAGAGGTGAACATTTTCTATAAAACTAGAGACAAGAAAGTGTGTGCACTTGTGAATTCACAAATCTCAATGAGTATATCTGAGAGAAAGTAGAGTGAGGGAAAAACAGAAAAAGTCACATTATCTATGAAGTTTTAAATATGTTCACTGCTGAAAGCAAGGGGCATCAGTGGAAAAGGGACCTTGAAGTGACTGCATAATTCTGGAAGGTCATCTCCCAAGTAGGGAAGAGGCTCATGTTTAGTGCTTGGTGAGCAGCACTCACTGATTGCTCAGCTCTGTCTGGAAGCCGTGCATGGAGGGGCAACAGGCTGCCAGCTGGTGCTGCCAGGGCGCCCACGGGAGCTCGGCAAGCTGGGTGTGGGAATGAAGTACGTGGGTAACCGGATTCAAGCACAGCTTGGAGATTTCAGGACAAATGCAACAGAAGGAGACAGACTGTTTTCCAGACTCAAAGAAATTATGCATTTCAGGTTGGATGAAGTAGGAAATAAAGTCGTGAGGCATGACGAACTGAGAAAAAGCAAGGGTCAAGAGAGGAGAGCTGTCCGCAAGTAAGCTGCTAGATGAAACAGTTAAAGTGAGGTGTAAAATTACTTTGAAAGAAATGGAAGAGAAGAAATTGAGCAACAGGATTCATGTCTATCTTATTTTCACAAAGTAGTTGGGAGCTCCTGGATGGTTCAATGGGTTGAGCATATGACTTTGGCTCAGGTCATGATCTCATGATGTGTGGGGTTGAGCCCTACATCAGGCTCTGTGCTGACAGCTGGGAGCCCGGAGCCTGCTTCGGATTCTTTGTCTCCCTCTCTTTCTGCCCCTCCCCTGCTTGCACTCTGTCTCTGCCTCTCAAAAATGAATAAACATAAAAAAATAAAGTAGTTTAACTTTACTTCTATAATTCTTCTTTATTTTTATAATGCTACATTAGAGAAAAAAATTCTCCTTAATAGTTAAGGAACTAAAGATGCAATAATTAAGTACACTGTCCCATATTTCTAAAATTGGAGATTAGTCATGATATAGAAACAAATTTTCTGATTGCAGAGAGAGAACACTGATCTCTATCCTTAAAACAGATCTACTTAATTTGTATGTTTGGAATAAGCACTTGTGTTTTTACATAGGAAGTTCTTATTTTAAATAATCTAGGCCCATCTTTCTGTCCCCATCACTATGCTTTTATCCCTTTTGCCCTTTCCCCATTCCACCTTCTTATACATCCTATATTCCAGCCATACTCAAATGTTATGGTTTGAATCTTGTTTGCTCAAAAGATGTATGAGGCCTTATCCCCCAGAACATCAGAATGTGACCGTATTTGGAAATAGTTTCTTTATGGAAGTAATCAAGGTAAAATGAGGTAATTAGAGTGGGTTCTAATCAATATTACAGGTTTCCTTCTCAATGGGAAATCTGGACACAGAGACAGGCATGAACACAGGAACAATGCCAAGTGAAGATGAAGGCAGAGATCGATGTGATAAATCTCCAGGCCAAGGAACACCAAAAATCACCAGCAAACCACCCTAAAGTGAGAAGACATACATGTAACAGATTCATCCGCAGAGCCTTCAGAAGGAACCAACCCTACCAGTACCTTGACCTCAGTTTTCTAGCCTCTAGGCATCTGGTCCAATAGATTTCTAAGCAACTGAGTCTTTGCTACTTTGTTAAGGCAACTCTAGGAAGCTAATACATATATCATACATTTTACTTGCAATTCTCTAGATTTATTTTAATTTTTTCATAATTTTGTGTTTTCAGTGATGTGTTCCTTCTATATAATGTTCCATTTACAACCTCATTCTTGGGCAAAGTTTTATTTTTCTTACAGACTGGGCTCAGGCATTTCTTCTGTGATGCTCCCCTTGACCCACCATGGTTCTTAAAGCAGATACTTCTCTCTAAAACCTTAACAACTTGTATTTACAGTGGCTGTTGCCTTACTGGAATCCTGCTAAGGAAAGCCAGTACCTTAAGGGCAGAGCTCATGTCTTACTTATTTCTCTTCATATGCTCAAACTTTGCCATCCTGACCAGCTCTGCCAATCAAGAGCGTATATGAAAAACAAAAACAAAACAAAACAAAAAAATGAGTGGATGCACATCTCAAAATAAGAACAATTACAACATGTAAACGGAGTTGAATAATTGGGCCAATTTTACATTTTTTAAAGTAATAACAAGATAAGGCTCTCTTATGTAGAACTCTTCACTATGAGTCTTCTTATTTATACTCTAACATAAAAACCCTACAAGTGACTATCAAATTTCTGTAAAATGAAACATCAAGCAACAGATAATAATTTTATCATTACTAAATTTTAAAATGACTTTGGCAAACTACAGAATAATTCCATGTTCCTGATGCATGCTAGAATCAAGACTCTGAAACTAGTCAAGACACAAACAGCAAAGGGCTTCATTTATTGGATATGTGGACATGAACTTTGTCTTTTATGGTGTCTTTGAATGCTGGTTGAGGATGGGGAGGAATGCCATGGAGTTCTGAGACAAAGTCCTGAGACATGTTTTGTTTCTTTACTGCATGGGTGGTTCAAGGTATGCTTACCATCTGTGACATAAGAGTTATGAGAATTTTATCTCCTGTGTACTTGACTGCATTACATCAAAGTTAGTTTTTGTGTCTTTATTTGTTCACATTTATCTTTATATAATTCCAACTGTCACATATTGAAAAATGTTTATGAAGTTTGTTATGAAGTTTGGCAGAAAGTATGATTTAATAAAAGATTTGAGATTTCACTAATGGTTCCTCTGTAGTCTTATATGTAATATAAAAACAATATTGTATATGTAAATCATACTTGCTATAGCTCAAAGAATTTCCCTCATCATTTGAGGTAATCTTCAAAATAACAATATAGGAAGTGGAGCAAAATATTAATTATCCCATTTCTAAATCTTTTAATGTTTATTTATTTTTGAGAGAGAGAGAGAGAGCGCGAGCAAGCGAGCATGGGGGTGGGGGGAGGGAGAGGCAGAGAGAAAGAGACACAGAATCCGAAGCAGGCTTCAGGCTCTGAGCTGCTAACAGTAAGCCTAGTGCAGGGCTCGAATTCATGAACTATGAGACCATGATGTGAGCTGACGTTGGACGCTCAACCACTGAGCCACCCAGGCACCCCTCAATCACCTCATTTCATGTATAAGATCACTAGGATGAAAACATTAATCATTTGATTCAGAGTGGCAAAACTATTTAATAACTGAGTTAAGACTGGGATTCAGAATTCCTTATTTCTGGTAAACTGTCCCCTAGTGTTTCTTAAAGGTAATCAATATGTATTTTTAAATTATTATGCTCAAAAAATAATATCACCATATATTTACAGCTTCCTTAACTTATGGTAAGAAAAGTTATCATAAATGGATATTATAACTATATTTCTTTCCTCTGATGGATAAATTTACCTCTTTTTAGATTGTTAATATGCTATGAACATATTTTAGACATTATTATATTGATTCTAATACTAACCTAAAAATTAAAACAATTTTAATTATGGAGAGATACTACAGAGTTAAAAATAAATTACTCTACCTAGTCACTTAAACTAAGTGCATTTACTGCTATGAATTTACACAAGGGATATAGGAGTGCTGATGCAAAGGGGCACATGTACCCCAATGTTCATAGCAGCACTCTCAACAATAGCCAAAACATGGAAAGAGCCTAAATGTCCATCAACGGACGAATGGATCAAGAAGATGTGGTTTATCTATATAATGGAATACTACATGGCAATGAGAAAGAATGAAATCTGGCCATTTGTAGCAACATGGATGGAACTCAAGGGTGTTATGCTGAGTGAAATAAGTCAGTCAGAGAAGGACAGATACCATATGTTTTCACTCATATGTGGAAAAGGAGAAATTTAACATAGGATCAAGAGGGAGGGAAAGGGGAAAAATAGTTAAGGAGAGGGAGGGAGGCACACCATAAGAGACTCTTAAATGCTGACAACAAACTGAGGGTTGATGGGGGTGGGGAGAGGGGAAAAGAGGGGATGGGCATGAATGAGGGCACTTGTTGGGATGAGCACTGGGTGTTATATGGAAACCAACTTGACAATAAACTATAAAAGAAAATAAAAATCTAATAATGTATCCAATGAAAGCCTAAAAAAAATAAAGTGCATTTATACTTTATTTATGATGTTTCTAAGAGAAATACTCAACTCATTAAATCTAGACGTCACTCTTTCTCATTCTGTACTTTCATATATGAAATAAATATGTCAAAATATATTTTATTCAAAAAGGTAAATAAGTTACTCTCCCTATGCTCTAATTTTTGGTGATCTTTTAAAGACTTAAATTATTTAAATTATTTCACACATTTGACTTACTCTAGTTAATGCAGGGAAATTAATTTCCTTTGATTCATGTATTTTGACATCCATAAAACTTCTTTTAATTTTCTTTCATTCGGGTAATATATATTTATTAAGCACTGACTGCAACAGGCACTTTAAAGATACTAGATAGCAGTGAAAAATACCTTTTAAAGTTTACAGACTGGCACAAAAGGGAGTAATGCAAATAATAAACGCTATAACAGAGATATGCAAGTGTTTTATAAGACAAGACAAAACAAAACAGCAACCTAGGCAAAGTTAGAAAGGCATCTAAGAAAGGAGTGAATTGAGTCTTGTAGGATTTAACATTCAGGAGTAAAGGGACAGTAATTTTCCAGACAGACATAACTGCATATGCAATGACATATCAAGACACTATGACATGGTAATTTAGAGAATGAAATTGTTAATTGAAGATGAGGTGACAATACGCAATTGTGGAAGATGAGATTGGAGACAGAAGTGAAATCAGGTTTTGACTCCATCTGCATGTAGTAGGAGTCTGTGAAATTCCTTTCTCAAAGCTAGAGAGCAATTTAGCCTGCTCCAAGCTGGCATTCTGGAAAGGTAAGAATGGGTGATGGATTGAGGGATTAAGAATGGAAAAATAAAGAGGTACCTTAGAATCAGTTTAAGATATTTTGGCTGAATCACTGTTCCTTAGGTGCTCTAGGGGTCCCAGGAATCAATGGCTATTGCTGCAAGTTCTAAGGGGTTTTGTTTGGTTCGTTGGTTAAAAACCAAGGAGTTTTTATAGAGTTATTATATCATCCACAGTGGCTCTATGAGAATGTAGGTATGTACATATAATTGTATTTTTCTATTCTATAATAGTTTTTATTTGTAAAAGAGTTGCAAAAATAGTACAGAGAGTTGCTACATATCCTCTACCCAGTCTCCTTCCTTAACATATTATTCTGCTGCATGACCACAACTAAGAAACAGATTGATATATTATTATTAACTAAACTCCTTACTAAACTGTACATCTTGTTTAGATTTTACTAGGCTTTTTCCTCTCTATTTTTTTTTCTGGTTTAGTATTCTATCCAGGATGTGATATTACATAGTCTTTACATCTTATAGTCTCTTTTGATCTGTAAAAGTTGCTCAAATGTCCCTAGTGTCTCATTATTACAGTTTTGAGAGTACTTGTTAGGTATTTTGTAGAATGTTCCTCAATTGGGTTCAACAAATGTCTGTCTGTTCTCATGGTTAGTCTGGTGCTATGGGTATCTGTGACAAATCCCAAAGGGATGAAGGGCCATTCAATAGGACAATATTATCACATCTTATCAAAGGTTACTTGCTATCAACAAGATATCACTGACAATGAAAACTTTATCTGAGATTGTGTTTGCCAAGCTTCTCCATTTTAAAGTTACCTCCCATCCCCACCTCACTTTTTGTCTCTCTCTCTCTCTTTTTTTTTTTTTTGGTGGCTGTTTTTTCTTTTTGTTTGTGTGTTTGTTTGAATATACTTGACACACAATGTTACCTTAGCTTCAAATGTACAACTGAGTAATTTGACAAGTTTATATATTATGCTATGCTTACCACCAGTGTAGCTACCATCCGTCCCATTACATCCTTGTTGTCACTTATTCATTTTCTATTCTTTGTACAGAAGGCCCTCAATACAGTCCACACTCAAAGGGGGTCTGCATAAGGGAGACATTAAACACCATTTCCTAAAGGCAGGGGTTAAGGGGTGAAATATCTATGCATACTATCTGGGATTCTTTTGGAATTCTTTAAAGGAACTTCTCTCCCATATATTCAACCCCATTTATCTAGTTATTCAATCATTTATCTTTATCAGTATGGGCTTATTTCAAAGATACTTATTTTATACTTTGGATTATAACTCTATACTACATTATATATTTTACTGTTAAAGTTGTTCTAGATTTTGGCCATGAGGTGTTCTTTCAAGTTGGCTCCTGCAACCCTTTGACATGGCCCATTCTTTAATTTCTCTAGTACTTTCTAGCTATGTTCTGAATATAAACTGTAGCATTTGCATATTTTATCCAAATAACGCTGGAGGAAAAGGAAGTGTTTTTCCTGACACTGTTATATATAACATAATATCTATGAATCTAGACACAACTTATTATTTGGAAAGACTACCATGTTTAAGCCATTGTATCAATTAGGACATGTAGTAAGAGATGGAAATAGCATGCAAAAGCACATATTTCAGTATATAGTAAATAAGCTTCACTTAAAATGGTTCTCCATCCATCACATTTCTTTTTGGATGGGTAATGGTAAATCTAAGGTAAAAACAACTTTTAAAAAAGTACAAAAAGTATAGTTAGGAATTCTTGAAAGTTGAATTGTCATCTTTAACTACTTTAAGTGACAGGTGTGCCACCCTAATCTTTGTAGTAATAGCAAAGAAAAGCACTCTAAGATTAATTGTACTTTTCATTTCACAAATTAATTTTCTCTTCAAAGACATTTATTACTTGTCCTATAATACGTTGTTGCCTTAGTAACTACCAATTTATCTGCTGTATGCAGCAGCACTAATGAAAAGAATATTACAAAACAATCAAAGAAAATGAAAAAAAAAACCCACTAGTGATATTCTTTGATTTTAATGTCTAGAAAGACCTATTACAGATAGTTAACCATTATAGACCCTTAGACCATCTACGTTATCTTCTAACAGACCTACAAATGCTAGGCAAAAATCCAATCTGATTTCACAGTCTCTGCGTTTCATTTCCCACATGGCAAACCCTCTAGCTCACTCCCCTCCTCAAGTTAGCAGCTTCTGATGCATTCCCAATGCTCGTTTACCCACTCAGCATATTTTGTGTCCTTGGCAAGATGATATGAGGTTGTAAAAGGGATTTATACTGGCAATAAATAGGTGTGAACCTGTACTTAGGTTTTCACTAATATGTAGCTTTGAATGCATTGACTTAATAAGAGGAATGGCACAAATGAAACCAGGAGAAAGGTTACCATAAACTTGGGAGTCAGAGGTCTGGACTCCAATTCAAACCGGCAATGTTCAATGCTGTATGATGCAGTGGGGTCCTCTGAGATTCATTTTGTAGCTTTTGAAATAGATGATTTAAATATTTTGCCTCCCAGATCTCTTCTAGTTCTGAAATCTGTGATGCTCTGATAAAAATTCTCCTTTGATAATTCCTCAGATAATTAATTTACTCACTGCATTAATTTCCTGGAGCAACTTCAAATACACCTGTGTCTTTTCTTGGAGGCTTTCTCCCCCAAAATGTAAGCACCGGAGGCTTGAGTTATCTTTATGCAAAGAGAAATATATAACTCAGGAGAGTAATAAAGATTTTTGAGATCAATATTTTAATCAGGCACATGTTTAGCCTATTTTGTACAGGATAATAAAAGTTTGCATTATGAAGCTGTTTCTTAAGAAGGGAGGACAGTCAGTATCCCTCCCTCCACAGAGGCCTGTTCCTTTTATTCACTCAAACCCTAGGCCAGTTGAGCTATCCAACTGTGACACAGGCCATAGTTTCTTTCACATTGAATCACCCAGAGTTCCAGCATAAAGTGTAAAGAGATGGAAAAAAATATCTATTCTTTCTTTTCCACTTATATATTGCTTAGAGCATGTTATATATTGAATTGTGTCCCCCCAAAAATTCATGGGTTAAAATCCTACACCCTACCTCAGAATGTGATCTTATTTGGAAATACAGTTCTCACAGATATAATTAGTTAAGATGTGCTCATAATGGAGTAGGTGGGGCTTAAACCAATGTCTGGTGTCCTTACATAAATAAAAAAAGAGAAATCTCGATATAGACTGGGAGACCACCATATGCAGACTGGCCTTATGCTTCCAAATGTCAAGGAACTATTAGAACCTAGAAAATTCAGAGAGAGTAATGGAACATCACCTTCCCAAAGGGGACGAGAGCCCTGCTAACACTTTGATTTCAGACTTCTGGCTTCCAGAACTATAACACAACATGTTTTTGTTGTTCTAAGCTACTCAGCCTGTTATACTTTATCAGGGCAGCCCTAAGAAATTAATACAAGCTATAACACAGGTGTGTGATGTAGCAGGTGGGGCTTGGATTCTTTTTAATATCTCTTTCAGCTAATGTATTTGTACTATCACTGATTTACAGATTTCTGTTGCCTATGCTGCTGTTTAGATTAGAACACAGGCCAGTATATATATTTTTATTGGTTATGAGGCAAATGGTTTCAAATATGCGGCTTTGTCACTTACTAGCTGTGTTAATTAACCTCACTGATTTTTGGTTCCCTGATAATACTAGATCTAGCATAGTAATATAAGTGAAAAAAAATACAGTGGCAAATAAAAGAGTATTTGGTGTGAAGATAAGATTGGGGACCCTGCAGCCAGGTTGAATGAGTTCAAATTCAACTCTTCCTTTTACTAATTTTATAACTGAACTATGAGCTCAGTTCCATCATTTTATTTATTTTTATTTATTTTCACTTTATTTATTTTTTAATATAATTTATTGTCAAATTGACTTCCATACAACACCCAATGTTCATCCCAACAAGTGCCCTCTTCAATGCCCATCACCCACTTTCCCTTCTCCCCCAAACCTCCATCTACCCTCAGTTTGTTCTCTGTATTTAAGAGTCTCTTATGGTTTTCCTCCCTCCCTCTCTGTTTGTAACTTTTTACCCCTTACCTTCCCCCATGGTCTTCTTTTAAACTTCTCAAGAGACAGATACTATTATAACATTCATTTTAAAATGATGAGTTTTGTCATTTTAAGAGACATGATTTATATCTCTTAAAGATGCCATGAAGTCAACTAAATTAATGTGTAAAGAAATCTTAAAAGACTGTCTGGAACACAGAAAGTATTCAATAAATGATATCTAAAAGTGTGTTGCAAACTATGATGAAGCGTACATATGCTGTAACAATATAATTTACAGTTAGTAAATAGCTTATTGATGAATGCACTTACACTTTAGTAACACTTTCTTCTTTTAAAAAATTTTAATGTTTTTAATCTATTTCTGAGGGAGAGAGGCAGTGTGAGCAGGGGAGGGTCAGAGAGAGAGGGAGATACAGAATCCAAAGCAGGCTCCAGGCTCCGAGTGAGCTGTCAGCACAGAGCCAGATATGGGGCTCAAACCCATGAACCGTGAGATCATGACCTGAGCTGAAGTCCAACACTTAACCCAGGCACTCCTCTCCTTTTATTAAAGTAATATCTACACCCAACGACTGCTCTAACTCACAACGTTGAAATTAAGAATTAGGTGTTATACTTAGTGAAATAAATCAGGCAGAGAAGGACAAATATCATATGTTTGCACGTATAGGAGGATTAGGAGGAACTTAACAGAGGACCATGGGGGAAAAGAAGGGGGGAAACGGTGGGGGAGAGGGAGGCAAACCATGAAAGACTCTTGAACAAACTGAGGAGTGATAGATGTGGAGGGGAGGGGGGAGATGGGCATGGAGGGGGGCACTTGCGGAGATGAGCACTGGGTGTTATATGGAAACCAACTTGACAATAAACTATTTGTAAAAAAAAAAAAAAAGAAAAAAAAATTAAGAGTTAGGTGCTCTACCGACAGAGGCAGACAAGTAAGTGTGTTGCTAACTCTGACCTTTTATTTAAGTCAGTATGCCTCTTAGCAGCAGTAATTTGGATACTTACGGAGATCTAAAGAGTGACAATCACAGATGAGGGCTATAACCAATTGGGTCAAATTTGCCCAGGGAACCAGAAGAAACTTAAAAATACAGACTATTTCTGGTTTTCATTAGTCTGTCCATTTCCTCATGAAAAAATATTTTAGAGCCGAAATTTTTTTGAACATCATATTAACTGTTCTAATATGTAAATAAAAAGCAAAGAATTTAAGTAGATTTCACATGGGCATGAAGAAATGGGAACTGATTTTTTTTTAAATTGCTTTTAAAAGTTTCTAATGAAATCTTGGGTTGCCTGTGTGGCTCAGTTAGTTAGGCAGCTGACTCTTGATTTCAGCTCAGGTCATGATTTCATGGTTCATGGGAATGAGCCCTGTATCGAGCTCCATGCTGACAGTGTGAAGCTTGGTTGGGATTCTCTCTTTTCCTCCTGCCCCTCCCCTGCTCACTCACTCTCTCTTTCAAACTAAATAAATAAACTTAAAAAAAAAGTTTCTAATGATCTCTTTGCATTATTATATATGAATTGAGATACATTGTCTATACATCACTCTCATTGGTTATAGTAAATAAAAATAAGTAGACAGTCCAATCTCCCATCTTGTTGTATACCTCAAGGTGAAATTGTTTCTTTGCTGTTTTGCTTTGTTTTGTTTTGTTTTATCAGGTAAAAGACTACCATTGCAAAATACCACTTGCTTCATATGTGTCTTGTCTTATAAAAGAAGACAAAAGCATTAGTAAAACATTTTATTTTAGGTTAGTTGGAGGAAATAGAAACCACTGAGACTTTAAGAAATGTACTATAGGGGCACCTGAGTGGCTCAATTGGTTAAGCATCCGACTTCAGCTCAGGTCATGATCTCACAGTTGGTAAATTCGAGCCCGTGTCAGGCTCAGAGCTGACAGCTCAGAAACTAGAGTCTGCTTTGGATTCTATGTCTCCCTCTGTCTGCCCTCTCTCACCTGCACTCTGTCTCAAAACATTTAAATTTTTTTTTAAATATTTTTATTTATTTCTAGGGGAGAGAGAGAGAGACAGCATGAGCAGGGGAGGGTCAGAGAGAGAGAGAGGGAGATACAGACTCTGAAATAGGCTCCAGGCTCTGAGCTGGCAGTCAGCACAGAGCCCGACGCGGGGCTCGAACCCACGAACAGCGAGATCATGACCTAAGCGAAAGTCGGACGCTTAACCGACTAAGCCGCCCAGGCGCCCCATCAAAACATTTAAATTTAAAAAAAAAAAAAATGTATTATGTTATCACATTTATTCAATTTTATACAACTTACCCAGGAAGTATATGTTTGGAAAACAGATTGTCTCAGGGCTGTGGATAAGTTGTAGTCTTCAGAACTGTGGTGGGTTTGGTGTCCAGCCCACATAATATTAACCTCTGCAAAACACATAATTTGAAATGAGCCATGAGAATAAGAACAAAGTAACTTACATTTTCAGTTATGTATTTTGCTCTTGTTAAGTGAGGAAGAAAAATCTGGAACATCTCTGAAAAACCTAGCCAATATAATTATAATTGAAATAAGCTGTTTCAAATGACTTTTGGAAACAGAGAGGGTATTAATTACAAACAAATAAGAAAATTGAAACATAGCCAATAAGTATGCATAGTATATGTGATATAATGAAATACTTCCAGCAAGCTGAAACAACTTCCAAAATTTATAATAGCTAATGTGTTTTTATAATATGACAAATCATAAAAGCTAACCATCAATGTTATAACAATGCAGTCAATGGATGGTGATGATTTTTCAGTATGTGATAATATATTTATAATTAAAGAAGAATAATATAATGGGAGAAATGGTGGATAAATTATGCAATGAAATAGTAAATAAAATTCCTTCCTGATGGCTTTTTAAATGTCTCAAAATCTGTCTATTGGAATAAGAGGGAGAACAGAGTAATACTTGGTCCTATCTAACAATTCATTTTTGTTTACAGAAATATATTAGTTAATACTTCGCATAGAGCTCTTCCAATACCTTACAAAAATGTCATCATTTTAAAAATTTTCACACATAATTGCTGTTTATCCTTAAAATAAGAAATGTAAGTTATATGTTTTCATCAAGTATTATGCAGACTATTCACATACAGCCTTGTAATTCATTTACATCTCAAGGGGATAGTTTCTTGTTTTTTCTACAACAAAATGTCACTGTAGTGACCTCCTTAGGAGATAGAATACAAGCCCACATTTTTCATTCTGTGCATATTTTTTATTTCCTGCCAGAATTATAGATACCACATTATAGTCCATTTAGTTTTTTTTTTTTAATTTTTTTTTAACTTTTTTTTTTTTTAATTTATTTCTAGGAGAGAGAGAGAGAGCATGAGTAGGGAGGGTCAGGGAAAGAGGGAGTCACAGATTGAATCAGGCTCCAGGCTCTGAGCTGGCAGTCAGCACAGAGCCAACGCGGGGCCGAACCCACGAACCGCGAGATGATGACCTAAGCGAAAGTCGGACGCTTAACCGACTAAGCCACCCAGGCGCCCCAAGTCCATTTAGTTTTTAACTGTTCTTAGAAAGTATGTTCTTAGTTCTAAACTAACTATAATTAAGTTCTTTGCTATAAATATAAGAGATAAAATTAACCATGTGATATGATCACCGTATCCATGGCAATATGTATTAGAAATTAAATTTTTTAGTCTTGCACAAATGGGGACTGAACAGTGAACCTAATGGAAACATTGGATATTGATCTTTACAGTAGCCCTATACTAGTAGTTAAAGGACCTGGCACATGGCAGAATAATTTGTTAGAAGATTTTATGAAAATCATGGAGCTGTAAATAGTTATATTTTCCCTTCCCCACCAATCTGGGTGGACTTCTCGGCTTTCCATTTAAGAAATGAAAACTCTCTGGACAATGTAGGAGTTACCAAATAAAACTGCAAAAGAATTTTTGGTAAATAAATGATAGCTCAGATTTAAGAAGGACTTAATTCTGTTAACATGGAAAGATAATGATCAGACTTATGAAAAGAAGTCCCCATCAGAAGTCACTACTATTAAAGTTATATATTTTTGGGGGGGTAAGTATTTTCATAAACCATAAGTTTATATGTAAATTACGTCCTTATTGGTTGATATTCTTTTAAGTGTATTTATTTATTTTGAGAGAGAGCGACAGAGCACATAGGTGGGAGAAGGGCAGAGAGAGAGAGAGAGAGAGAGAGAGAGAGAGAGAGAGAGAATGCCAAGCAGGCTCCACGATATCAGTACAGAGCCCAACGTAAGGCTCAAACCCACAAATCATATGATTATGACCTGAGCCTAAGTCAAGAGCCGGATGCAAAAGCACCTGATCCACCCAGGCACCCTGATTGGTCGACATTTTAATCATTCCTAGTAATGACCCTATATTTCTGCTCAACCAATTAAGGAAATTGCTCTCATACAAATGAAAACTACTTCATCATAATGACCCCAAATTTCCCAATCATAATCCGTAAAATAACCTAGGACCTTAATCTCTGTTGTATTGACTAGTTTATACAGCTTCACATAAGAGATATACAAAGAATCCTGTAGCCCTTGTTATCTTCAAATATTGTGTGACAGACCATTAAGACATAATAAATTTGATGAATCTACTAAGCCTTTTAAAATTCTTTGCAGAGTTAGGCCCTGAAATAATCCAAACATCATTTTCTCTTTAGAACATAACCAGTAGTAAACATTTCTGAACCTATTACTCAAAAACTTCATTATAAAAAAATCATTGTCCATTTTGTTGGTCTTTTTGGAATTTACTTTAAAAACTCATCATAACGCATGCATGTTATGAATTCAGAAGGGAATGAGCTAATGAGATGATCCCAATTAGAGAGTAATAGTATATATTTAAACTACTTTCTATAACTTCCACAGAAGCTAAATGGTGGAACAAAAAATCCAGAAAGGTGGAGGTTAAAGACCTATCTCTTTGGTTGTTTTAAAAGCATTTACTTCCTATCACAAACTGTGTGTAACACAAGACTTTGTTCAATGAAGTACAGCTGTATAAACAGGGTACAGAAACTGGATCTTACTGCCTTACCTCTGTCACTTTTCAGAACTAGGAAAAAACAGAAAAAATATAACTTTTTTTTCCCCACAGTTTATATGCACCTTACTTGAAGTAGATCATTTACAAAGTAGTTATAAAAACGAAATTTATGGAAAATTTCACAATAGTGCACATGCAAACATGTTCATTTTCATGAATATTTGAATTGATGAATTATCTGTTCTAAGGAAGAAAACAAATATTAAAGAGGAAAAAATAACATTTTAGGAATATATTTCATTGTATCAATGAACTAATGTAATTATAAGTTATAGTCCATAACAATTTTCTTTTCCTATGAGCAAATTACTGATTTTACAAGCATACTATATGTTACTATGGCTATTCAATAATATAGCTAGAAACAGTACGTTACTTTCCAGTATTAAAGTATAGATTTGTATAAATATATTTTATTAGTGCATTGACCAATCACTCAATTTGGCCAAAATTTAACACAATACCTGTGTTTATATGTATGTTACATCCTCGAGTTTGTTAACTTTTTCTATTCTTTTTTTTAAATTGAAGTATAGCTTACATATGGTGAAATCCATCTCTTTAGTATGGGGTAATATGAATTTTTACCAAACAAATACAGCTGTATAATTGCAATCAAGATACAGGACAATTCCAACCAATCCAAAAAATTCCTCATTGTACTTTGTGCTTGTGGGAAGTAAACTCTAACATGGCTCCCTGATCAGATGATGAGATTCTGGACTTTGAACTGATAACGTAATGGGATGAAACTCTTGGAACTTTGGGGAAGGTGAGGGTGTTCTCACTGTAGCAGAAAAATGAATCACTGGGCTCCGGAGGGCTGCCTATGGGAGGTAGCCTCTAGGAGGGCCCCAGGGACTCTTCCCTCATGGATGTTCATCCCTTATATAATCCTTCCCATTGAGTGTGGACTGGATTTAATAATTCCTTTCTAATGAATATAATTTTGGCAAGGTGATGGGATGTCACTTCTGATACTAGGTTGTAAAAAGGCAGAGGCTTATGTCTTGGGTGCTCTCATATTCTCAAATGCTCTAAGGAAAGTCAGCCACCATGTTGTGAACTGCCTTTAGGAAAAGCACATATGGTAGGGAATTAGGAGAGGCCTCAAACTAACCAGTGAGGAATTAAGCACCTCAGCTCAAACTCCACAAGGGATTGAATCCTGCCAACAACCATGTAAGTGAGTTTGGAAGCAGCTCTTCCCTCAGCTGATCCTTCATGTAACGTTGCAGCTAGCAGACAGCTTAACTGCTTAACTACAACCTCATGAAAGACCCTGAGCAAGAAGCCCTCAACTAATAAGCTGTGCCCAGATTCCAGACCCACAGAGACTATGAAATAAGCGACTAATGTGTTACAAAGAAGTGGATAATATAGTGGTCAATCCCCTTGGCCCCATTCTCCCAATCTCTCACATCCACTGATTTGAATTCTTTCCTATAGTTTTGCCTTTTTGAGAATGTCATAAATAAATTACAACATATTTAGCCTTTTGAGTCTGGTTTCTTTTACTTAGCGTAATACATTTCTCCATTTTATCAACATAACTTCATGCTCTTCCTGTAATAGCCAATGAAATAATGATGATAAAATTGATGCCAGTGCCAATTTATTCAATGAGACTGATATTCTTTGTTGGAATTTATTCTAATCTATACTTTGCCCACTAACTATCAAAACACAAATTGCTAAGTATATCTAAAAATGTCAAACCAATCAGAATAAAATTGACAAGTTGGCTGGACCTCCACATTTTTGTTCAACAGGTTTTGTATATATCCAGATGTGTAGCATCACAGAAACCAGTCAAATAAAGAATTGACCAATTTTTTCTCTTCTTATCAGGATGTTTGGAAACATATAGATACTAAATCATTTCTTTCAGAGGAGGTAAACATGATGGCACTAAAATTCTCACAAACACTAACTAGTCACTCTAATCTTTCTAGGAAGCACAACTTTAATACTTTTTTAAAACATGATATTCAAATGGAAGCTTTTAAATTCTATCATGTAGAATTTTAGGATGAGAGTTCTCCATTTATTTGTTTATATAATTTCAAAATTTAAGCAAAACAAAAGAGAATACAGATTTTCAGTATGAAGTAAAAAAAAATCCTTAAGAATTTATATAATTTTTTCAATCCAAAATTCTGTTTCTACAAAACAGGTGAATAATAGGGAAGTGGGTGGGACAGAGAGGGAAACAGACCTTAAGGGACTCTTAGATACAGAACAAATTGAGGTTTGATGGAGGGGAAATGGGCAGGGGATGGGCTAAATCAGTGATAGGTATTCAGGAAAGCACTTGTGATGAGCACTAGGTGGTGTATGTGGGTGACAAATCACTGAATTCTACTCTTGAAATCAATATTGCACCATATATTAACTAACACAGGTTTAAATAAAAACTGGAAAGGAAAAAGATGACTTAAAAAAACCCCTCAAACTTCTGTTTCTATACAATGCACAAAAAATAATGTAATGCCTATTATTGAGTTATTTAAACACAATCGCAAAACTAATCAAAATCACATTGATAACTATCTTATTGCTACCTGACAGATACACTTTTATTACAACAGAAATGTCATTTTACAATTTTGACATATCCACAATTATGTCAATTGTATTCTTTTTAATTGCATTTGAGAAAATCTAAGAATTAAGATTACATTTAATCATATGGCATTTAAGTTGTAGATTTTTAAAAAACTTATTTAGCACTAATCTATTGAATGTGTACTATACACAAATATTTGTTTAGGTATTCTAATTTAGAAAAAACACAAAACAAACAAACAACAAAAGAAATACCTCAAAGTACCTAAAACCAAATAAATTTTTTTTTAAAAAGGCATAGAAAGGATTGGCTGATTCAAAAAAGTTTTATATACCTTATAATAAATATAATTCTGTGTAAATTGCAGTGTTATGCCTCATTTTATAGTCATTGATTTATAAAAGCTTTTAAAGATTACTAGGGTACCTGGATGGCTCAGTCATTTGAGCATCTGGCTTCGGCTCAGGTCATGATCTCACAGTTCGTGGGTTTGAGTCCTGCATCAGGCTCTGTGCTGACAGCTAGCTCAGAACCTGAAGCCTGCTTCAGATTCTGTATCTCTCTCTCTCTCTCTGACCCTCCCCTGCTCATGCTGTCTCTCTCTCAGAAATGTTTAAATTTTTTTTTTTTAAATTAGAAAAAAGATTATTACAATCAGGGCTTCCATGGAATGTAAGAAGACACTCCCTTTCCTTCTGTTTGAGTGACTTATCACTTCCCAACCTTCCTTTATTGCCTATTTTCAAAATGTCCTAGAAATGAGATTTCACAGTATCTCATGCAATTCAATGTTAATAGACTGCTTACCTCAACAGTTAGAAAAGTCCCTACCTGTGTTTACTCAAAGATGAGATTGATTAATAAGTTATAACCATAATAATATTAACAGCAATGATTATAAACCCACGAAAGTGCTTAGCATGTACCAGAAAATATTTAAACACTTTTAATGTATTAATTCATATGTTACCCGCAACTACACTAGAATTTAAGATAATTGTATGGTTTGCATTTTATAGATAAGAAAATGGAAATACAATGAGATATAATGATTTCCCTAAGGTAAATAATGATTATTATTCTGGTTTATTTATAATTTTTATTATTAGTTGCAGAAACAATATTTTCTAGCCCCACTGCACGTCTGTAAGTGTTGTGACTGATTCTCAGTGATGCGGTGAGGGGAAATATGGTGTGTAACCTCAGGAAGAGGTAAAAAACAATTGTGACTCCTCCACTCTCTCTGTTCCCCTTCACCTGCAAACAACATAGAGAATATTCAGCAGAGGATACTGATGCCCTGGGATATATATACAAAGACAAAAGACAGAAGATCTTGGATGTCTGAATGAAAGCATGGGGTAGGGTGTCTCACTTACCCATATTTAACCAGGATGTTACTGAGAAATAAATCTTTACTGTGTTAAGTCACTAGGATTTATTGTAACTCAGTGAACATACTGAACTACATCCTCACTACTTTCTTTTGCTGTTAACACCTATGAATGTGATGTCGTAACCACCAATGTCAGTGCCTTTACTACAAATCTATAGTCTTCATTACTCATCACTTTCTACTGACTAGAAATTTATGGGGAAAGTACTTTCTAGCATATCGAACAAACTGGTACCTATGTTTCTAAACACAACTTCCAAGTAGCATAACTCAAAGTAATATATTTTATTTTAACTAAATTTCCAAAATGATTGCTTACAAGAGATGATTACAAGAAATCCAAAACATACCCAGTGGGTTTTTCCTGTTTCTTCTGCTACCTGGAGTTATCACTAACTTCATTCTGATGATTATACTGTCCATTCTGTTACAAGCATATGTGCACGGTTGCCTGCAAGTAATGCTATAAATAAGACAGCTAGATTTCAGTGTACCGTCTTCCTTCTCTAACCTCCATCATTCTCTATTTATATTCCTCTACTCCTAGTAGGCTTCTGTGTTGCTATTGACAAGACTAAGTAACCATCTAGATTTCTTTCAGTTCAAACTTACATTTTCCTGGCCATAGGCCATGGGTCAGGTGGTCTGCTACAGAATCCTAATTTATATGACTGCTGATGCATGGAGAGAGCTCTTCTTCATTCAGTAGAAAATATATCACTGAAAACATATTCTTAAGTGATATGCATATTGAAATTTCCAGAAATAAAACAGGCCAGTGAAGAGATATTTTTGATTAAGAGAGATTCCCATACCTTTCAACCATGTGGAAAATTAGCCATGTCCATAAGGAAACTATCCCTATCTGCAAATGTTGGCAGAATTAGATAAAAAATTTTTTGAAATAAGGAGTGCCTGGATGGCTCATTCGGTTAAGCATCCAAATTTGGCTTAGGTCATTCTCTCGCCATTCCCAAGTTCAAGCCCCGCATCAGGACCTGCGCTGACAGCTCAGAGCCTGGAGCCTGCATCAGATTCCATGTCTCCCCTCCTCTCTCTCTCTCTCACTGCCCCTTCCTTGCTCATGTTCTTGCTCTCAAAAATAAATATTATTTTTTTAAATCTTTCAAATGTAAGTTAACAGTATTATGTTTCAAAATAATTACAAATTTGACAATGTTTATGTCTCATGAAAATTACTTATCCATTGAATAAAACCGAATTCTAGTGCCTGATTCCTGGTTGTCAGCAGTCACATTAATGTCATGATTTAGGTTATGGAGAAGTTAGTGATTTTATTATGAGACTCTTACAATATATTCAGAGTTTAAGAAAGGCACACACTTTCACAGATTAAAAGCAAGAAATCTTCCAGACTACTTAATGACGTATATTTCACCTTCATAATGACCCAATTAGCACAACCAGGGGGTGGAAATCATGGCAGAAGAGCTGTCTGAATGTCAATAGAGTTGGCTACGATTAGTAAGCACTCTGTGACACTCCTTCTGTGCAGCGTGCTTGCCTATGGTGAGACACAATGAATTTCTGCTGTATTATGTTTAGAAGAATGATTTATATAACTTGTCTCTACAAGTCACAGAATCCAAGAACAAATAACCCCCAAAGTTTAAAAGGAGAGCAACCTAAAGAAGTGAACAGGAAAGCCAAACAACCAAGGATTGTCAGTAAAAGACAGGAAACATGGAAAAAAGGCATCGAAACCCATGGTTAGAAAGTGGTCTTCATTCTCTCTGATAAGCCTCCTGAGTAAATGGAGATTACCTGTCAACAACAACAAAAGCCCACCAGTATCCCTTTGCCAATAATAAGAGCTTTCTGTTGGTCTTACCATTCTATCTTTATACTTTGAAACAAATTTTTACTGTGTAATAGCAAATATATGTAGTTTTTATGTTAGACACTTACAATATCACTGGATATGTTAGAAATATTATGGTGTCCAATGTACGTGCCAGATTAAATCAGAACTGAATGTCCCAACTGGAACAAGTCAGTCTATTCTTTGTGCAAGGTGTCATTCTGACAAAGATTAACATTGTTACTGGTTTTGGGTGACACAATCTACATCTGATAGTTTACCTTTTGTACAGTGGAAACTGTTCCTCACTCTGTTAATGCCATTTGTTACATATCTTAGAATTGAATGTCAGTTACTTTGATGAGTTATTCTCCTCTTTCCTCTGTTCCCTTCAAAGTACTTCTTAAATTTTAATGTATGTCTGATTTAAAAGGGAGGATGTCAAGGACTACCTAGTCTTACTGGTACTGGAGAAAGATTTGTGTAATATTCTTTGACCTTTGGGCATTGAAATATGGAAGGTGTTATGTGGGAACATACCCACCACCATTCTAATAGAGGTAACCTCAAAGTCTCCCCTCTAGACCCCCCAAATATGACCCTCTTGGCTATAAGACTTTCAAACCCAAATACTATTTCTTAACTGAATTCATTGTTTTTTGCCCATAATTCCCATTTCTGTATCTGTTCTTGTAATAGCACTTTATACCTTTAATTATGCCTGTTTCCTCCCTGCCACCTCCAGCGAGACTCCACTATGGGTTTTCCACCAATCCATTGTATCACCTGCTCCCTTTCTTTCATACTCCAGGCCTGCTTTCCTAGATCGAGGCCTCAATGCAACTAGAAATATTCACAGTGTGATATCCATGTATATGATATATTGCCCTTTTATCACTCACAATCTAGTGCAGGAATCAGCACTAATTCATGGACCAAATCCAGCCCACAACCTGCTTTGTAAAGCCAACAAGCCAAGAGTGGCTTTTACATATTTTAAATGATTGACGTAAAACCAGAAGAGTAACGGTTTGTGACACAGAAATGTTACACTAAAAAAATATGCATCTTCCCTTTTCTCTTCTGTTCTCTGGGCTTTCATGGTCCCCTGCGACCTGTCAAAATACTCTTCATCTTTCAAGGACCACTGCATATGTCATTTTTCTAACCCTCCCAGTCACAATTATTATCCAATCTTTATTATTCCTAGGCCTCTAACATCACGAATACTCTACTATTTTGCATCTTCCTCTGTTTTATAAGCTTCTTAATGAGGGAGATTAAATTGTCTTTGTATTTTCTATAGCACCTCATTGTGCCTTTGCATAGTAGACATGAATATATTTTTCTTGATTAAATATGTGTTTATTAAAAATTGACTCATTTTAATAATCAATAACCATGTCACACTATTTTATTCAATATGTATTTTTTCATTAGTAAAAGCAATGTTTTTTTTTAATTCCCTTTTATGCTATTCCTTCTCCCTAATTTCAATGATAACCAAATATTCCACTTTGTAAAACATGATCCATTGGCCTTCCATTTCTTTAATTTTTTTACCTCAAACATCTTAAAAGAGCAATGTATTTATTTTCTTAACTCTCATTCATTCTTAAGCTCATTCATAATGTCACTTATTTCTCTCCAAAATCATTACTGGCCTCTTTCTTGTCAAAAACTAAAGACTTCTTTTTGGTGTCATTCTATTTGAACTTTCTAAACATTTGACCACTGCATCTATCATGAAAACCTTTCCCTTTGGCTTTCCCTTCCCTTGTTCCCAGTTCTGCTCTTCCATTTCTCAGGCCAGGTGCAGTTTGCTAACCTCTTCCCCTTTACTCACCTATTTAAAGAGACTACTTCATTTTTCTTTGCTCCTCACTTCTTGTTTTTCATGGTGTGCCATGACTTGAAATGACTTCATAATTGCTATCCAAAAGTTGATGGCTCCCAAATACTTCAGTCTATAGGTGCCTGTTGACTTCTAGGTCTGAGTTCCTGAGGGGGAATTTCATACATATCACGCCTTGGATGTATTTAATTGTCTTGTTTTCTGTTCCCTGTTGTCCTTTCCTTCTAAATGGCATTATGTCTGCCTAACTCCCAGCCAAGGGAGAGAATAGACTGGGAAGATCTCAAAGCAGAAGGATCTCAGTGCTTTTATATATCCCTCTGACCTCTCTTTAGGTAGTTATGCAGGGCATACCATATAATCAGAACAAAAGCCAATATTTCTGTATAAATAAATTTTTTAAAATGACTTTACTTTTAAGCTTGTGATATTTTCTTCTAATACACTGCAGCAAACAGGCCTAAGAGTTGGTTTTATCAGTAATAGGAACATTAAAAAAATGAGAAAATATGTTGTTGAATGCCAAAGCTAACATCGAGAAACATAATTATTTGTGAAGGCAAATAATAGAATGTAAGATAGTCTTTCTTCAAAGATTTGACATTTTTTCCCCTATAGGGAAGAGAGTATGAAAAACTCAAAAACTGTATTTGACATACTCAAATTTTAGAGTAATAAGATAGCTTTCATACCGAAGAACATTCTCCTCTAATTCTTCAAAATATATTAAATATTATCATATGGTGTATGCTGCCCCTCTGGTCCTGAAGTTAGAATATCCCAACTTGGAGCCTGTCTACCTGGAGTGCTGTGTGTAGATTTTGTAACTATTTGCAGAATGTCCCCACTAGAGCTATGCCACTTGCTTACAATTAAACATACCTTATCACAAAATTAATCTTTACCTGGAGACATATATATTTTTGATACACTTTTGAGGTTGGGATAATATGAACAAGACATATCACTTTGTCATATTTTCTTGTGAGAAGCCTCAAACAATGAAAACAAAAGCAAATAAATAATATATCTACACAAAACCTCCTGATCATTTTTAAATGCCCAAATAGAAAACAAAACAAAACAAAAGGTCAAAACACACAAGGCTATCCATGTGGGTCTTTTGCAGCATTATGGACCTTGCTAGGAAAATCCAAAGGAAGTCAATCAAGGCCTCCACACATCCTCTTTCTGCATCTTTTCTATTGTTCCAAATATCTGTGGTTATACTGTGAAGTGGTCCAAATCTTACTGGTCAAATAACAATAACCATATTTTTTATTGAAAAAAAAATGCTCTTCTCTAGAATAGCATTGTATATAAGTATAATTTCAAAAACAAGTTGCTAGAAACATGTTATAATGTCATTACTATCAGAAACTAATATTTGTAATGTTGCTATGCATGCAGTGAAGATCATTTAAACTGGTTAAAGTTTAAAAGAACTGAAGCAAAATATTATCAAAGTCCAAAACTCATATTAGCCATTTCTCAGTACAGTCTAACACAGGAGTCCACAATAACTTGCCTTGATCTCTGAACTTTGCAGTGCAATGTGAATTTGAGCAGCCACACATCTATTAGTAGATAGCACAACAAATTAGTAGCAGTCACAACAATGATTTTAACACATTTCTTCTAATAATTTTCTCTTTTCTTGTGATTAACTTGTTTAAAATCTTGTCAAATGACCAACAACAAAAACAAAACAAAACCCATCAAGTTCTGCTAGCATTGCAGAATTACATAAAATGATTTCTTAAAATGATGTCATGTTTGATGCTGTGGACCATGTGAAAAAGATTAACTGTGACCAAATTAGTATTATTTTGCAAGGCCAGCTGATGTGCACATGTAAAACATGCAACACATACTCTGAGATGCAATTAAATGATTCTCGAACAGTAGACCGTCAGTAATTTCAACCTTATAAATATCTACCTTATAGAGACTTCTTTTTATTTGTTTCGTGAAACAATCGACATCACAATGTAAATTATTTCAATACATTTTCATCCTTGAGAAACTTACTAGAAAAATGCTTTGGTGGCATTTTTTGGAGGGTTGGATAATGCCTCACTTGTTCTTTCTAAGGAGTTCTCATATCCGTGTGTTCTCGGCTGTCTTTAGGAAAGATTGATGTCTGGTGTCACTGCTAGGAAGTGCAAACTGTTCAGCCTCACTGCAATCTATGTCCTCATCCTCTGGCTCCACAGGATACCACATACTTGGCAGCCAACATTCAGGAGGGAAGTGCTTTAATGGCAATAAGTGATGCCAAGGAAACCTTTCCCACAACGCTCAAAACTGAGTGGTTGGAGGCTGAGGTACCAAATGGTGGGACTAACGAAGATAAATGGATCAGTTAGCTGACAGGTTCTAATGCTATTTACCTAACCAATGCTGAAAGAGTTTCAAAATTTCTGCTATCATTAAATTTTTCACCAAATTATCATCCTCATGATAGTCTGGTAGAATCTGGGTCTGTTTAGCAATGTTTTGACCCTCTCTTTTGAGACATAAGAACTTAGTGATCAATTGTGTTAATAATAACAATTGTCAGTGCACTTTTGTAGAAGTAATTTCCACACCATAACATGTTCCAGCTATACCTTCACCCCTGGAGAGTAGAGCAATAGGAGGGAACCCTTCTCAATGTAAGTAAAATGAAAGGAATTTATATAACATGACATAAAACAGGTGTTAAAGAAACACTCAGCTCCTTAGTGGGGAGAAAATGTGATATTGTGGAAGCAAGACATTCAGAAGCTATATGATCATGGCAAAGTCATTTAGAGTTTCCAATGTTCCCATCAATATGAGCGAGTTATGGTATTGCTTTTCATGAAAAACAATGCGGCTACATTAACAGTATCAAACAGGAATAGAATGTGGGTTTTTCTTTTTTCATAGATGGAGTTGGATTCTGATTGGTATAAATAAGTTATTCATTTGGCTGCTTTAGGTTACAAATACAGTCAAAGCTACCAAATCCAGTGAAACCAGCTAACCACATGTAGACTTGACCTACCACCTTGGTCTTCTTATATCCATGCTTAAACAAATGACCTAATTCTTTGAACTATTTCATGAAATAAACATTCAGTATTTTGCAAGTAGAACCATGAAGCATAAGATCTCAAACCGATCCTAACAACCATGAGTGATTTCTTTAGTAAATCCAAGTTGTGTCTTTGTTTTTGTTTTTGTTTGTGCCTGCCTCCCTGCCAAGACTTTTTCAAATGTAAATAAAATTCTGCCAGGTCTTTTATGTAGTTTTTGAACTGGGGACACACCAAAAAAAAAACCATTAAAAAGTGGGGAATGGGGGCGGCAGGCAAAGTAAAGACAAAAAAAAGAAAAAAAAAACTTGCCAGCACTTGTGAAAAGAAGTGCAGATAGGAGAATAAAAATGACATATATTGAAGAGCAGAAATGTTTAGAGGGCTAGGCATGGTTTTGAGATGATCATTGCTAAATGAGTTAACTCATATATTCTTATTATTTTAAAGAGGAGGAAATTGAGGAAAAACTATTTCAAGATCATAACTATAAAGTGGCAGAGCCAGAATTAAAATCCAAACCTATCTGGTCCCAGAGCCCACACTCTTTCCTAAAGTATGAAATTGGTTTAGTACTCACAGCTCTGCATGGGATGCAACAGCCAGATGACTGATGCATGGTGTCTGCTTTAAAGACATTAATATGAAAAAAAAGTAAATGGAAAATAAGAAACCACTAGTGCTAGATTAGTTGTGTAAATATTGCTTGTAATGGAGATCAGGAAAAGAAAAATATAGTTAGGGCCATATTAGTCAGGTTAAATCCTCTGAAAACGCTAGGGTTGAAGCTCTGCCTGAATGTGAAGATAATGATTTCCTACCAGGCTGATATTTAGTATACTATGAAAGTAACTTTTTCTAAAAAACAAAACAAAACATATAAATAATGTAAAATAATTGTTATAGTACATCTTTATTTAAAATAAAGTCAAAATAGGGACATTGAGATTAACCTTACTAATGTATACTTCTTACTTTACAAAGTACTACTTTGTTTAAAAAACAAGATGACATAGTACTTAATTTAAAACAGTACTTGGTTTAAAGGTCATGTACTATTTGGTTTAAATATTCATTTTATGTGCATTTTTAGGAACTATTACTATTGTTCAAAGTGAAGCTTACAAAATGCAAACAATTTAATGATGTTCCATTTAAAGAAGGAAAATGGAATTCAGCTATCACTTGTTTTGAATTAAAAAGGACCACTTAACACTTCATCACATATTAAAAGCTCCTTTCCTCAAATTTTACAACAAATACTTATAAGACACAGACACTTAGATGAATTTCTGTTCAATTATTTTTCCAACTTAATTTACATAATCAGGAAGCTTTATTTTTCTCAAAATCCTTCCGTGTAAGTTTTAGTAAAATATCACAAATGTTCTCTAGTGTGTCAAGTGAACATTTTAAATTTCTACTTCAGCTTATTAAATTTATTGAATATATTAATTTTTCCTCAAAGTATTTGTATTACTGTCTTCAAAATTTCACCAAAAATATTTATTTAAATGTATTTAAAAAACAAAGAAACAAGTCCTTCTGTGGATTTCATAGCTAATATTTATATAAATGAGATCATTAATTTTGGCTACTCTTTTCACAACCACACACACACACACACACACACACACACACAAAAGCAAATACAGTGTCTGATATTGTCATCAATGCATTAAGTTCTTGGACTCTGTACCTTTTTTAGCAATAAAATGTGCTCTTAGCAATAAAATGCACATAAATAGATGCTATTTCCTTTGGTTTTACTGAAAGGCCTGTTACTGGCTGATAGCCTCTCCTTTAGTAGAAGCAACCCATTTGGCAAATTTCTTACATTTATTTGAAATATATTCTTAGAAATATAAACTGAAATACTGCAAGAAAATTCAATAAATGCTTTTATGCAATACTTTAGAAGGGGCAAACACAAAATTAGAACTGAAATAAAAGAAAAAGCTTGAATAGATAATGTTAACTGTTACGTCGATCAATTACAGTGTTTTATTTCAGTGAGAAATGAAGCTAAATGTTAGGAAAATTGTCTGGTTAGAAAAATATGTTAGGAAAACACTCTGGTTAATAGAGATAGGACTCATATGAAGTATCAAATTTTAAAGAATTAAGGAAAGATTGGCTACATGAAAACAACACTGAGATAATTTAAATCTTTCTCTGTCACCTCAAAATGTCCCTTCCATCCTTCCCCCCTTCCTTCCTTCTTTTCCTTCCTTCCTTCCTTCCTTCCTTCTTTCCTTCCTTCCTTCCTTCCTTTTCTCCCAAGGACTTCCTGGAGATTTTTTCTCCTATATTAACCACTGGCCTTTTGGTGCTCTGCTCTTATAGATTATTATAAGGCACTATTTCCACTTTCAAAGAAGATTTGTGGACATAGTAGCACTCTAATATAGAATGAGGAAATGAGGATTTTTCTAATACAAAAGACACTGATTTTAAATGCCTTGAATTCTAGCATAAACATAATATATATTTATATATATATATAAACATATATGAGTGCATATATATAGCATTTTTATATTATATAATATTCCTTATTTATATAATATATTCCTTATATTATTATAATTTCTTTTGCCTTCATTTTCTTCATTAGAGGGACAATGACATTTTGGCAAATGTTTATAGAAAGGAATTATACCAATAGGATTTCTCATTCAGTTGTACAAATACTCTTATACCTAGGAATAGGCTGGTTCCTATTTGATATGGGACAAACACGGGCTCTGATAGAATTAGCCAGTAAAATTGATATTCCTTTAAGAAGTTGGAATTCTGAACAAAGGAAAGAGGAAGAAAGAAAGAAAGAAAGAAAGAAAGAAAGAAAGAAAGAAAGAAAGAAGAAAGGAAGGAAGGAAGTAAAGAGAAAGAAAGAAGAAAGGAAAGGAGAAAGGAAAGAGAAAAAATGTAACTGGATAGTAACCAGTTATTAAATGTTATAGAGCTATTACAATGTCAATATCTAAGAATTCATATCTTGACTCCTAATTTTCACTATCAGTTAAAGGTAAATATCCTACTTAATTTTGTACATGGACCTCATAGCTTACTTTTGAAGTATCAAAAACAAATTTTAAATTATGCTTTTTGCATTTGATGTGTATTACTAATTTGCATAAATATTGTTCTTAATATCATTTTCTTCTCCCAGTTATTAAATATTCTGTTCCTCCAGACCCTGATGATCCCATGACCCTGATGAGAATCATGGCCCAAGCCAAAATTAAAAGTCAGACACGAAGGGCATTTGGGTGGGTCAGTCGTTTAAGTGCCCAAGTTCAGTTTAGGTCATTATCTTATAGTTCATGGATTTGAACCCTGTATGGGGTTCTGTGACAGCTCAGAACCTGGAGCCTGTTTTGGGTTCTGTGTCTCTCTCTCTCTGCCACCTCCCTTGATCATTCTCTGTGTCTCTCTGTCTCTCAAAAATAAAATAAATTAAAAAAAAAAAAAGTCAGACATTTAACTGACTGAACCACCCAGGCACCCCTAAAAGGGTAAATTTTATATGAAAGGGTATAGAAATCACATCTCAATAAGCTAAAATAAAAAACACACTGGAAGAGAGGATAGTGAACGGTGACAAAAGAAACCTTTATGAATGAGCCAGTTATATACATTTCCACTTAAAAGTGAAACAAAACAAAACTATGCACTAAATAGTGTGGATCAAAAGATGAATGACTCCTGTGTGAAACATTCATAGTGTGGGGAAAGCAGACATAGCCTAACAGAATACAATGCAAGGCAGGCTAAGTGCTGCTTCAACAAATGGTTGAAATATGAAGAGAGAAGAAAAAGTAACTAGAGATGCTTTCATAGGGTAAGGAAAAATCAAACTAAGTCTTGAAGGATGTCTCCCAGTAAAAAGGGCATTTCAGGCAAAGGAAAATAAGCAAAAGTGGAAAGACCTAAATGTGGATAAAGCATCTGGAAAACAAAAAGCACTCCTGTAGGCTACAGCTTAAGCTTGTGGAAGGAAGAGCCGTAGGCAGGTCACTACCAGAAGTTTCTGGCAGCAGGGTCCATTGAAGAGTCTGCCATACAGACCTGGCTTTTCATCTCACTTCCACCACCTATGTTGCTGAGAGACATCCCTCAAAATAGACACCAATCTGAGTGTCAGGGATTATATACAACAAGAGTACATTGAGAGAACTTCAAAGTGATGACACAAGTAGAATGTTAGATACACAGCAAAATCTCACTCTTCTCTTTACAAAAGTAAATACATGTTTACTGGAGTAAACTGGAAAAATAGAAAAGTAAATGGAAGAAAAAATTACTGACCTATGTATTCCCTCTACCCACAGATGGTCATTGTTGAAGTCTTAGTGTGTATCCTTCCAGTCTTTTTTTAGTGTGTGGTCATTTACAATTATACAAAATATGATATGATAAACATTTCCTTATCCTCAAACATTTCCTCAAACAAATCTATAATGCTCTGCTGCTTTTTGTATATATTTACCCTAATTATATAAGTAATTACCATCAGTTTGAGAGCTTTGAGACCTTGATTGCTATGGATATTCATGGCTTACATATTTTTAAATATTTACCAGAGTACTATATGTTCTATAGTTTTAAAAGTCATACTTTCCAATATGCTTGTAAAGAAAAACATCAATGTTTGAACGATCTTCCCCTTTCTGATTCTTACTTCCCAGAGGCAACCATTTTCAACTGCTTGAACTATTTGATTTGGTATTTACCTCCATATTTTTAAATAACATTTTTAAAAAATTAATGTTTATTTTTGAAAGAGAGAGAGACAATGTGTGAGCATGGGAGGGGCAGAGAGAGAGGGAGACACAGAATTTGAAGCAGGATCCAGGTTCTGAGCTGTCAGCACAGAGCCTGATGCGGGGCTTGAAACCACGAGTCAGAAGATCATGACCTGAGCTGAAGTCAGATGCTTAACTTAACCTAGTGAGCCACCCAAGCGCCCCTTAAATAACATTCTTACATTACTATTTTTAAAATATTTTAGACATTAACTGCTGACTGATTGCCTACTGCAATAGACATAAATTTAGTTCTTCATGTTGGCACTTACACACACACACCCCCCTCACAACCTTCTCTCTTCACTTCTTAAAAGAGTTATCATCATTACTTTGTTAGATTTAAACATGTACATTTTGTGATTTTGAAAATGTTGTATGCTGCTGAGCGATGCAGCATATTATGAAATTTTCTTCTTTCATTTTGTTTACATTTTTCCCTACATATCAATGATTTATTTCCAAATTCTGCTGGTGAAAAGTTCTTTATTAATACTTTCAGATATAACAAATATTCTAAGAAAGTTATCTTTTCGTTTTCTTTTTGGAAAAAGTTTGTGGAGACTTTGGCCCAAAGGGTTCTCTGTTCTCAGGTTGGCCCCATAGCCATTGTCCTAGGGTTGGCTTTATCATCAATTGGAGGTGTTCTTAAATGTCTCTACCATTGCATGTCCTGTTTCCTAGATACCATTTCTTCTTACTTCTTCAGCTTTTTTTCTTGTCTTAATAAATACACCCTCTACTCCTTCTACCTTCTAGTCCACAGAAGGTAAACTTTAATATCAGGCACATATGAATATATTTTTATCCTATTTATATGCTTGATTGCTAGTTTGCCTAGGTATATGATTTCATGACTTCAAAATGTTGATTGCACTGAAATATGGGCAACTAGCACCTAGCTGCTTGTGAAAAATCTCATCCCCTTTTTATTCCATTACTTTTGGATATCTGACCTTATTATTTTCAACTTTCTAGAAGATGTTAGTCTAATTTTTTATTCAAAAATTCTGAAATTTCATGATAAAATGCCTGAGCATGGGTATTGTTTTCATTTACTTGGCTGGAGCATGCTAAATTTAGAAACTTCCATCCTTTCAGTCTCAAACTTTTTCTTGACCTAGTCATTTGATAATAACGTTCTTTCCAGTTTCTCTGTTGTTTTTTTCGGTTTTTTTAGAAGGGGAGAAAAAAAACAGTTGGTTAACCAAAACCGCCATCAGATATTACAAGAAAACTATAGACTGATATTTTTCATTAACATACATGCAAAGTTCTTAACAAAATATCACCAAATTGAATCCAACAAAGTATAAAAGAAACTATACACCACAACTAAGTAGGATTTATCCCAGGTATATAAGACTGATTCAACATCCAAAAAATAATATAACCCATCATATCAAGAGGCTAAAAAAGAAAAATCAGATCTACAGATGTAGAAAAAGCATTTATCAAAATCCAGTACTCATTCATGCTAAAAATTCTCAGTAACTTAAGAATAGAGAAAATTTTCCTTAAGTTGATGAAGAATATCTACAAAGAACCTATAGCTAAGATCATAATTAATGGTGAAAAACCTGAAGCTTTTCCACTAAGACCAGGAATAAGGCAAGAATGTCTCCTCCTACAACTGCTTTTAAATATTGTATGGACGTTCTACCTGACACATTAAGATAGGAAAAGGAAGTAAAATTTCTACAGATTGAGAAAGAAGATATAAGACTGTCTTTGTTCACAGATGACATACTTGTCTATAAGAAAAATCCACTAAAATGACAAAAACAAAGCTCCTGGAACTAATAAAAGATTATAGTAAGATTGCAGGATACAAGTTTAACATACAAAAGTAAATAATTTTGAGATATACCAGCAATGAACACGTAAAATTAGAAATTGAAAACACAATACCATTTACATTATTATCCCCCCAAATGAAATACTTAGGCATAAATCTAATAAATTATGTATAAGACTTATATGAAGAATGCTAAATAACTCTACTTAACAAAATAAAATAAGAACTAACTAAATGGAGAGGCTACATGTTCATGGAAAGGAAAACTCAATATTATCAAGATGTCAGCTTTTCTCAACTAAATCTATAGGATCAATGCAATAACAACCAAAATCCCAGCAGGGAATTTTGACAGATTCTAAAGTTTATATGGAGAAGCAAAGGACTCAGAATTGCCAACACAATATTGAAAGTGACTATTTGAAAACTGACACTACCCAGCTTCAAGACTTACTATAAACTATAGTGTTTGAGACAGTGTGGTACTGGTGAAAGAAGAGACAATTAGAAGAATGCAATAAAATAGCATAGAAATGGGTTTATGTAAATATAGAGAACTTTGTCCTGTGAAAAAGGAGCAAAGGTAATACAATGGAGCAAATATTGTTTTTTCAACCAATAGTGCTGGAAAACTGGACATTTACATGCAAAAAAAAAAAAAAAAGAATCTAGACTCAGACCTTACAACTGTTCATGGAAATTCAAAATGCATCACAGACCTAAATGTAAAATACAGAATATAACACTCCTAAAAAATAAAATAGGAGAAAATCTAGATAACTTTGGGTATTGCAATGCCTTTGTAGGTACAACACCAAAGGCATGATCCATGAAAAAATAGATAAGCTGCACTTCATTAAAATTGAAAAACTTCACTCTGTGAAACACAAGAGGATGAGAAGACAAATCACACTGGGAGAAAGTGTTTACAAAAGACACATATGATAAAGGACAGTTGTTCAAAAAAACATACTGTTATAAATCAGCGATAAGAAAACAATGGGCCCAAGACCTTAAAAGACACCTCATCAGAAAACATATTCAAATGGCAAATAAACATATGAGAAGATACTCCACATTCCATGTTATCAGAGAAATGCAAATTCAAACAATAATGAGATACCATTACACACCCAACAGAATGGCCAAAATCCAGAATGCTGCCAACTCCAAATGCTGAGGAGGATGTGGAAAAACAGGAACTTTCATTAGTGCTAATGGGAATACAAAATTGCACAGCCACTTACAAGACAGTTGAGTAGTTTCTTATAAAGCTAAACGTACTCTTACCATATGATCCAATAATTGCACTCATTGGTTTTTACCCAAACAATTGAAAACATATCCACACAAAATCCTGCAAATGGATGCTTATAGCAGATGGATTCATAATTATAAAACTTTGAAAGCAAACAAAATGTCATTCGATAGGTAAATGGTGTAGCCAAAGAATGGAATATTATCATTGAGCAATAAAAGAAATGAGCGATGAAGCCATGAAAATATATGAAGGAACTTTAATGCATATTAATAAGTCAATAGGCCAAATCAAAAAGGCTCTATTAGTTATAATTTCAATTATATGACTTTTTGGAAAAGGCAAAATTATTTGAAGTAAAAGGATCAGTGGCTGTCATGGGTTGGAGGAGGGAGAGGAATAAATGGGTAGAGCTCAGGTGATTTCTAGGGCAATGAAAATACTTTGCATAATATTCTAATGATGGATAAATGTCATGAATTTGTCCAAACCCACAGAATTAGGAAAATCTCTGTACCTTCCTCTTAATTTTTTTTTTTTGTGAACCTAAAACTTCTCTATAAAAATAAAGCCTTAAAAGAAAGTTGGTTACACTTTAGACCTTCCAGACCAACCCCAATTGTTTTTTTTTTTTTTTTTGGCTTATTTCTAGTTTGTTTGTTTTTTATTCTATCCTTTGGAAGATTTTCTCAAGTTTAAGTTTCAACCCATATTTGGAGTATTTTATTTATATTTTCATATATTTAATTTTTAAGAATTCACTTTTGTTCTTGTGTATTTTACATAGCATTCTATTTTTGTTTATAAATGCAGTATCTACTCTTCCTTAAGACATTAATTATGATAGTATTTAAAAACTATTTTTTCCTGCTCCTTGCATGCCTCTATTTCCCTAATTTTCTTTTGTTCCTATTGCTGTGTTGTTTTTAAATTGACCTCTTTCCTTCTCTCACACTTTAACTATCTATTGGTCAGGGAGAAATCTTTTTTTTGTTGGCATGGAGGCTGTAAGAATAATTCAGAAATTACTGAATCTACTAGGGAAAGATTACTCTGTTTTCCTGTGTTCAGTTCAGTTACTATCTTGCCTTCAGTTCCACCTGCTATTCCCATATCCAAGAACCTTCAAGTTTACTAATGCATTCAGAAAATATCATCTGTCTGTCTTTTCCTAAATAAGGGAATGAAATTTGCCCATGTCTTCTGGGGTTCTGGGGATCACAAAATGCTTATACAGAATTTCAACTGATCCTGGAGCTTTCAACTCCAAACATAAACCCTCTTCAGATGCTCTTACTGTCTCTAATTCTTGAAACTTCCTAGGGTTCTCCGGTACAGATTATCTTGGTTCTTGGTTCTATACTCTGTAAGCTTGAGATTCAGCCTTCCTGGTCCAGCTAATTTAATTCTTGCCCACCAACTTTCAGCTTTCAAAGTTTTGCTGCAGTACCTCCCACTTATTGCTCAATGTTCTGAGGGTTTATGGCTTTGTCATGTTACTGTAATTTTTTTTTAATTTTTATTAATGTTTGTTTTTTTTTTTTCTTCTGAGAGATTGAGACAGCGTGAGCAGGGGAGGTTCAGAGAGAGAGTAGGAGATACAGAATCCGAAACAGGCTCCGGGCTCTGAGCTAGCTGTCAGCACAGAGCCCGACACGGGGCTCGAGCCCACAAACTGTGAGATCATGACCTGAGCTGAAGTCGGACACTTAACCGACTGAGCCACCCAGCTGCCCCAATGTTACTGTAATTTTTATGAGGCCTCTTGAAGAAGCAGAGATGAATGAAACTGGTCAAGCAGTTCCGTTGAAATAGAAGCAAATATCTATGTTTTTGTACTATAAACTGATATAGTAGTCTATTATCTTTTTTTTAATATTTTTAATGTTTTATTTATTTCTAGGAGAGAGAGAGAGAGAGACAGCGTGAGCAGGGGAGGGTCAGAGAGAGAGGGAGTCACAGACTCTGAAACAGGCTCCAGGCTCTGGGCGGGCAGTCAGCACAGAGCCCGACGCGGGGCTCGAACCCACGAACCGCGAGATCATGACCTAAGCGAAAGTCGGACGCTTAACCGACTAAGCCACCCAGGCGCCCCAGTAGTCTATTATCTTTTAATAATACTTAATGCTATAAAACAATATTCAGTCATTTAAAAATGAATTCGAGTGCTGCAATAAAAGTTTGGGATTTTTATTTTACTATCAGTTTTTCCAACAAAGAATTTGAAATATTGATTCCTTTTGCGTATGATGTTTAAAAATCAGTGTTTTTTTTTAAATTTTTTTTAAATGTTTTATTTATTTCTGAGAGAAAGAGGCAGCATGAGCAGGGGAGAGTCAGAGAAAAAGGGAGACACAGAATCTGAAACAGGCTCCAGGCTCTGAGCTAGCTGTCAGCAGAGAGCCCAACACAGGGCTCGAACCAACTAACCGTGAGATCATGACCTGAGCCGAAGTCGTAAGCTTAACCGACTGAGCCACCCAGGCACCCCTAAAAATCAGTGTTTTCTGAAATCTACCAGCCATTCAGTGGTTAGATAATTTTAACAAATGTATACCCCCCAAGAGAGATACATGATGCTTATTAGGATAACAAAGGTTCAAAGTAAATAAACCCATTTAACTTAGTTTAAACTTGAGTTTTCTAAACTGACTTCACAATTTGACAACGTTCCCACAAAATTCCAAGAAGTGAATTGCATGAAGTAGAATATTCTGTTAAATACATTTTAAGAAATAATGTTATAGGTTTAATATTTATCTTGGCACAGTTTGCACAAACATAACATATAATTAATGTTTATTACAATTATTATCAATTCTTTTGAATATGTCAGAAAAGAGCTACAGTGGATGAGCTTGCCATAGATATATAACTACAGTAGTACCATCATTATTTGGACTCCAAATAGCAAGCATGACAGTCACATTTTATGCAGAATACACAAATATGAAGAATAAATTAAACCTGCCATCTATGCACTTTAACCTAGCTCTATAGCTAATAAAGAAAACATACTCTGGCTGTTTTACTCTTTAGCACAGATGCACAAATGCTGAAAATCTAACCCACCGGTGACGCTCAAAATTGTTATTTAATTATGTAGCATATAATTGGGTTAAATTTGCATAGAAACTATTACAAAGTAGGAAAAGAAAGAAAAAAAAGTTATTTAGCTCAAAGGACTGCTTCCTCTCTCACTTGCCTACAAGGAAGAGTCAATTGAATTACCAAAGTAGCTATTTTTCTGCTGTTAGTTCTTAACCAAATATTGGCACCTAAGAGCACCGTCTCTCCTTCAGTGGATCAAGCCAAATACAACTACAGACCAAAAAAGACATCCTGTCCCTCCTTTAACAGCCAGAAGTCTCCTCTCTCAGTTCCAAAGAAAAACAAGAGCAAATATTTGCAAAGATTTTTTGTCTTGTACCAAAACTGAGCATTAATAAAATCATGCTTGGAGAAAAGGACTTAGAGAGTATATAAAAATGACACTGTAATGTCAAAGTGGGAAGCATTAATTCATAATACGCAGAAGTATTTTTAGATGGTACTGACAGTTTGCATGAAGCTTGGGAGTGGTGTGACTTGCTTTCATAGGAAAGGAATGGCCTAGCCTGGGAATTTTATTGGCAGATATCATAGCTAAAACATGCACATGGGATGTCTGTCTTATAAAGCAATAAGCATAATATTTTACATTTTTTTTTCATTTTATGAAAGGAATCAGTTATTATACAGGCGAAGAGTTTTCTTGCTTTTCTCATTATTCATCTTACTTTTGCTAGACAGTATTAAACAGAAGTCTGCATATTATCTTAGATTTTATGGTTCTCTATGGTTTGCAAAGTACTTTCACATATGACACCTCCTTTAATTCTTGAGACAACTGTTGAGGGTGTTATTAATATCTCTGCTTTATCTAAGAAAATACTGAAGACCAAAAGGGATTAGTGAATTGCTTGAGACTACACGACCACTAAATAATAGAGCCAAATGTGGATCCCTGGACTTCTGCTTCCAAATCCAAAGAGGACACTCCCCTCCACCACCCCTGTGACATGTTCTTCCTTCTTTTAATTAGCTTAACATAATTCCAGACCTTATGAAACATCAGCCTACATTAGAGATTTATTTTGCATCATATGTCAGACTGAAGTAGACAAAATGACTTTTTTCTTCAGGTCAGAAGCAGGTGAATATCAGCAATTTCACATAGTTCAATCTAATACATTAAGAATTCCTATAAAGATATATGATAATTTGCAATACTGCTCACATATAAATGTCCTATTGTAAAACTATACCGTAAAAATTTATTGTTTCTTTAAAAACAAAACCAAAAAATGTTAGTTCTAGCAATTTAAGCCATATCTTATGCACACACACTGGTTTTGTCAATTTGATTGACTTAGTTAAGCCAGTGCAAATAAAATTATCCAATGGCTTGTTTTGACTAAAAACTATTTGTTTTCATTTTTCAATAAATAAATCAATACAGTTAGTTGAATGGGTTCATTTGTGTAAAAACAGTGTACGTGATGCAGTGAGAAAAGGTGCTTGCGGGCAGGGGTTCGAGGGAGTTCTCAGATGTCAGAGGCCCTTTGCGTGGCCTCAGGATGCTGAGAGGAAGGGAAGAGCGGTCACGTAAGGAATGCTCTCATTTCCTGCCCTCTCCCCAGGGAGGCATAGATATCAGAAAAGGTCCTGGAATGAACTCTTCTGAATCCTAAAATAATTCTTTTTCAACTTTTAAGGGATGGGTAAAATTTAGGTTTGATCTTTCTTTTAAAAAAAAAAAAAGATTGTTAGTCATTTAAGTAAAAAAAAAAAAAAAAATCATACTGCCCAAGCCATGAATTTAATAACTTGTGTTCATAGATTTTATAATGGTTTTAAACAAAGTTATGTTTTTAAAAATGTATACGTTTCATCAGCTTAGACTCAGAAAAATATCAGTAAGAAGAACAAAGACACCTATATGTCATGCTCCTCGACATGGCAACCTGTAACAATTACTGTTAAAGAGCAAGGTGGTCTCTTTTCTCATTCTAGATCCTATCAGATGGAGAGGGTGATCTCTAAGGCATGGCCAATATTGAATTTTAGGCTGTGATTAGTGATTAGCATTTATTAAAAATTTTCACTCATTATTTGACTCATTCATTGACTAAATTTTATTTGTTCACAAATAAATGCCTACTGAGTGCTCACTGTGGGCATAGCAAGATTTTCAGGTACTTTGTAGCCATGGAAATACAACAGAGCAAAAGAAATACAAAAGGTTTTAAAGTAACTATTTATCCAATTTCACTATTTCTTTTAATGAAAATTCTTGTCAGTCTTAGAAGCCAGTCCCTGTTTTTAATTGTTTTCATAGACAATAACTACAACCACACTTTCTCCAGTAATGTTTTCTTTATGAAAAGCCTCTGAAAAGTACAGTCATCATGATTATGGAAAATATTTTATCTTATTTAAATTATATTGTGTTCAGTGATACTTACTATATTAAGAAATGTATATGATATAAATAGCTTTTAAAAAGACTTTTAACTTTAATGAGCTATTTAGTAAGATCTGGAAGTTAAATATTCACCTAGGGTTTATGCCAGTTTAAACGTAAGATTTTCAACTCGCATTGACATGATTTAAAAATAAGGTATTAGTGAAAAGTAACAAACATACATAATTAGGAACTTTATAGGAAGATGATTGGAGAAATGTGAAAAAAAAAAACAAGTTCTATAAGGAGATAGTTTAGGTAAAATATGAAACAAAAAGAAACTATAACTTCTGACTTGGAAATGAAACGGAGTTTTTGAGAAAGTTAATGTAATTGACATTACAATTAATAAAATATAGATTGTGATATATTAGTGTGTAATTTCTTTGCTGAATTATAACAAGTAATTTTCTAAAAATTCATGAAATAGACATTTATTGTGGGCCTACTGGTCATTACACAACCAGTGTTGAAGAAGATAGAGGTGGTCCCTGCTCAGATGAGGCCTGTTATCGCACAAAGGAAATGAACGCTGTTTAAGTACCCAGAGATCAGGGGACATGTCCAGCTAAAGCAGAGGTCATCAAACAAAAAGTCATTGTTTTAAAGTAATTGGAATTTTCTGCTATGCCATTTACTGTCTCATTATTACAGTGGTGTGTGCTTTTGAGATCAGCATAGTTTTTCTTCAAAAGTTTATATCTGAAGATAACAATACATATCCCATTTTAACCCCGTTTTTGTAAAAATATCTTGATTGCTCCTTCCTGTTTTCTTGGAATACATGTTAAATAAAGGTTGTAGAGGAACAGCATTACTCATATTTCCTCTCAGTGTTACAACTTCATCTTTACCACCTCTAGATAGTAATAACAACCGTAATGGGTTATACTGAAGGTCAAGCACAATGAGCTTCAGTAAAAAGCTACAGGACGTGGTGATTTACTTAGATATTAGGATAGCCACGAAGGGGCTATTTTACTGGAGCTCTAACTTGTCTATATCTGAGCAGTAGGGGATTTCATTAACATTCATCAAATCCTCCTGCAGAGAGACCTGGGCTGCTGGTCTCTCTAGAATGAGCATGTCTTTTGGCACTTGTTGATCAGACCTCTGGGATATCAGAAGGAAAGCATACTCAGTAAATGATTCAGGATCTTAGAATTCACTTTCTTTGCCAAGAAAGGAAAACCAGAGTCTTTGGGGGGCTGAGAAGCTCACATATTTACACATGTATTTACTTGAAGAAGTGTGGTACAAATTCCCAGGACTCCCAGGAAAATAAGAATATTGTTTTGTGGTTATATTTGGCAAAAGGACTAGAGATTCAATGTCATGATAGACAAATATTACAAACACTGAAATAAATGAAATAAGACCTTTCCCTTATTTATGCACCACAAATGTTTCAAATAATTCACAATAGTTCTGCAAATGACCACAGGTCCACAAACTTAAGGCTGAGTGATATTAAGTTGGACTCAAAAGAATCCTACTTGGAAGAGGTAAAAAGTTTTCTAATGCAGAAACAAGACACAAAATATGTATGATGCTGTAGACCAATTTTATCACCTATATCAACATAGAATTTCTTTTTTTTTTAAACAAATATGTAAACACAATTTTTTCAATTTTTTATTTTTTTTTAAATGTTTTATTTATTTCTAGGAGAGAGAGAGAGAGACAGCGTGAGCAGGGGAGGGTCAGAGAGAGAGGNTTTTTTAAATGTTTTATTTATTTCTAGGAGAGAGAGAGAGAGACAGCGTGAGCAGGGGAGGGTCAGAGAGAGAGGGAGTCACAGACTGAAACAGGCTCCAGGCTCTGAGCTGGGAGTCAGCACAGAGCCCGACGCGGGGCTCAAACCCACGACCCGTGAGATCATGACCTAAGCGAAAGTCGGACGCTTAACCGACTAAGCCACCCAGGCACCCCTCAACATAGAATTTCTAAGTAAAGTTTTAGAGAATATCAGAAAGCTAATTTCATTGTGTGTATTCCCCAGTACTCTAAATTATTCTTTAAGCACTCTGTGAGCTCAATAAATTTAGTTGACTTTGATGTACTGTAAAATTTTTGTAAAGTAAAATTATTCTTTTCTAATTTATTTGATGTTCTGAAAAAGAAATAAAAATGAAACAAATGCTTTATATAATTGTTCCATCAAAGGTAAACCTTCAAGATTATTGATTAGCTTGCTGGAAAATCAATACTACTAATGTCACAAATATTTTTCTTTCTATGGTACACAATCATTGGGAAAGTTCTACAAATTAAAATATCTGATTAAGTGCTAAAATATACAAAGAGATAAGTTAAAAGAAACCATACTTCTTTTAGCAAACTATAAGTCTCAACTACTGAACACTAAAAATAAAAATTAACAGGCATAGTTAAATCAAATGTATGTGAATTGCATGACATGTGGGAACTATAGATCTTTATCAACACTATCTAACCTGCTTACTTTGTGACTCACTAACTGCTAAATACTATAAATTTCTCTTTCTAGAACTCTGTCACAGGTACAAGGAGAAATTAAGCTGTATCATGTGATTGGCCAAAACGTCCTATATGAACATTTCACATATCCAATCAATATAACATAGAATGATACTGATATATAAAGAAGTCCACACAAAATAGAGAGAAAAGAAAAAAAAATGAGTTACTTTACAAACTGTAGTTAATTCTATCTCCTCCAAAGGCATCTTCTAACATTCACTGAGCCAAATTTCCTAGACGGTAGAATGTAGCAGGCATAAATTACGGGATGATAGTCTGTCAGATTCCCTAAAAAGGTCCACTTTCATAGAGTTTTACTACAGGATGTGAATGAAATTAACTGGATGGAAACATCTGGAGTGTCAGTCTACTATGAATTAGATAATTGGAATAAGTTATAAAAAAGAATATTCCATTGTCCTTTACTCTGAATTGGTGGATATAATTTTGGCATGCCTGTTAGGGATGAAATTATTTAACAGTATACAATGAGTGTTTAAAATATACAAAGAGAATAAGTACAAAAGACTATTTGCAAAAGACTGCAAGTAGAGGCACTTTTTTTTTTTTTTTTTTTAAGTAGAAGCAATGGACATGACCTCAATTAGGAGGCCTCTTAGAAGCAGTGAGAACATACTATAAATTTGTTCACTACTAGCAAATGACATAATCCTACTTTACATTTACTTATCTCTTTTTCCTACTGTAGTCCAGTAAGTTGAACTGTGTTCACTTCACTTATACTTGCTTGAAGGGAAAGAACAGAGCTGTCTCTCCACTATCTTCCTTCTATACTACTCCTACTGGCAAAACACACACACACACACACACACACACACACACACACACAGTAATAAATTGGGTTGCCTTTAAGACTCTATAATTTTACTTTAATTCCAATTACTTTGAAAACAGGCATTTATAAGCATTTCTTGAACACATAATAGGTTCAGGAAGAGAGGGAAGGAAGGTATTCTAGATAAGGAGAAAAAACTGAGCAGTTAAGACACAAACTAAAGAAACATTCAGGAAAACAAGAATAATTGCATTTGTCTGAGGTATACAGAAATGTTAAAGTAATGAAGAAACTCTCGTTTGAATGTTCAGGTATAGGAACACTATGACCATTTCAAATAATTGTCACTGTAACAATGGAATAAAAGCTTTGAAGTTGCATTTGAATGTGTTTGGTTCTAAGTCTGGACAAAACTCTTTAATGCTAGATATAAAAATCATCCTCAGACTATTTCAGCAGAACTGACTTGATTTTCAGGCACAGTTAGGCATACTGAGCCATGAGAAAATTGTCGACCAATTTCTTTCAAAAATATGTTTCAATAATAGCCGAGAGGATTTCTTAAACTTTCTACTTGTTTGCTTGAAGAAGAAAAGATACACTACTGGTCACTTACTGAAGCCCTTTTTCATAGATTTCTCAAGCAAAACTGAGATAACTGTAGACCCTTTAGAGTTCATATTTGTGCATTGTTCTGATGGAACTGGAATGGAAACTGGAGTTTACCAGAGGCTTTCTGCTCCTCCCTCCACAAAAACATGTAATCTTTGCCAGGGCAACTTGGTCACTTCCATAAATAAGCTATGAACTTGGCCACTGATGGTCCTTTAAATATTAACATAATTCCACAGCTCAAAAATACAGAATTTGGCTAATCCTTTTAGGTAAAATTACTGTCTAATGTGACACATTTGACATGGTACATCAAGAAATTAAAAAAAAAAAAACTCCCTGCAAAAATATTTTTAAGCAGGTAAGTCATAACAATGTTTGTGAATTACTTAATTTCTCTGGTAGTTTCTCTATTACTGCAATTCCTCCACAACCCATGAAAGATACTGCCCAACAAAGTCTCAAAAAGAGTTGATTAATCTCAGGTGAAGGTCTTCAAATCTAAATCATTCAGAGAAAGGGGCTGAGAAAATCCAGAGTGAGATTCATGGTTGTCTCAGATGGCGGTATTGATTATATCATCATCAGACAGTGGTATTGATTGTAGATAAGAGACTAGTTGTAAGTACTGGGCATTATGTTGTGTTTATAAGCACAGACTTTTCTCTTGAAAAAGAATCACCAGGGACACCTGGGTGGCTTAGTCGGTTGGGCAACCAACTACAACTGAGGTCATAATCTCACGGTTCATGGGTTCGAGCCCCGCGTCAGGCTCTCTGCTGACAGTTCAGAGCCAGGAGCCTGCTTCGGATTCTGTGTTTTCCTCTCTCTCTGATCCTCCCCTGCCCACGCTGCACTCTCTCTCTCTCTCTCAGAAATAAATAAAACATTAAAAAAAAAAGAATGAGCAAATGGGGTGCCTGGATGGCTCAGTTAAGTGTCCAGTTGTTTATTTTGTCTCAGGTCATGTTCTGAGACAGTTGGGCTCTGCATTGACAGCACTGAATCTGCTTGGAATTCTCTCTCTCAATGAACAAACAAACAAACTTAAAAATAATAAAAGAAGAGTCACCATGTATGATTACAAAAGAACAAATACTAAAGACTAAGCTAAAATAATCAGCTATGGAACTTGTTGATCCCTAGGAGAACTCTTAAATAGAAAAAAAAAAACCTCAATATTTTGTAATCAATATCATAAAATGAGGCAACTCTGGCAAGAAGTAGTGCTCTTATGTTTGTTGCAATTTGCAAGAACAAACCAGAGTTCAAAGGACTACATTACATACCACTGAGTCCACATTGTCATGTTTTTTTTTATTATAAGTAATTAAATAAAGTAGCTCAGGAAACACTGCCTTTTGTTGTATTATGACCCCTGAAAGACTTTCCTTTTGAGTTTTTTGGGGAATAAACTTTACAGGTAACTTTGTATATGTTAAAGTATACAGCATGCTACTTTGGTATTTACATATTGTAATACAATTGTTAATGTAGCAATATTTATCACATTACATAATTATAATAAAATATTTCCTATACTCATTATACTGTACTTTAGACCTCCATGACTTATTTACTTCTCATTACAAGTTTCTACCCTTATTACAAGTGTACTATAACTCATATGCCCCTCACGAACCCCCATCCCCTGGTAACTGCCATTTTATTCTGTTTCACAGGTTGAACTTTTTTGGCTTCTACCTATTAGTGATATCAGATGGTATTTGTCTTTCTTTGTCTTACCACACTTAGCTTAATTTACTCAATGTCCAACTATATTGTCATAAATCAGAGGATATCTTCCTTTCTCATGACGGAATACTATTCCATTTGTATTCGTATCTTTTTAATCTATTCACTTCACATCTCTCATTTTGATGGATTGAGTACATGCCTTCGTGAGCCTAATCTACTAGAAATGGGCCAACTACAACTAATCTAACCCACACTACTCCCTGTTCTTGAAGTATCTTTCCCTTCTGTTTTCACCACTACTTTACAGAAACAAACAAAAAACACTGTTTTGGATCTTAAATCAGAATAAGTATATAAATTTTGCCACATTAGTTAGAGGTTGGTATGCTGGATCTGGTATCACATAGGTAAAATATTTTATTTTATTTTAAAGTTAAATATCACCATGAGATTAATAGTAGTGACTTAGTTTACAGAACAGTAAATTCAGTTCCAAAGAATAAAATAAACCTGCAAAGATTTCCCAGCTAAAAAATGACATTGTCAAAAACCATTTCCAAGGCTTAGAGTTCTATGATCTTTTTGGATTTGATCCATTGTTAGGTTCTTGGCAATATTCAGTCTGATTCAGTCAGGGGACTTCTGTATGAGTACCCATCATTCGGTGATGAAGTACTCAACAGCATGAGAGAAAAGTAGAATCTGTTTGTGAAATGTAAGCCTCTTATCATGAATTAAATACTTGTGGAAAAGTCATAATCAAAAAAGGACACAATGGTTAATCTAAAAAACTTAACTACATGGCTCAGTCTAGATGATACAGCAGTAATTTGATGTTATTGAGGCATAAATTAAGGCTGTAAAAAATACCACACTTTAATTTGTCTAAGTCTCTATTCAATACAGACAAAAGTTTATCATCTTATTAATTAAAAAAGGGGACTTAGTAACACTAAACTTTATAGTTTGCTCCAAAGCATTCATTTTTAGAACAGGAAATACTCAGTCTCACATATTTAGGAACTCAGTCTACGCTGCCAATATTGTTTTACCTTTCTTTACTGAAGGATGTATCCTAGAGTGCAACTGAAACAACTATCATGAAAAATTAACGGTTTGTTGTAAAAATTACTCTGACGACTGTAGAATCTTTACGCCATTGTAAGACACATTTTCAAGAAGACAAATGGAACAGACTCATTGGCATTTAGTCTCTCATTTACCTACTGAATCTGAACATATGGAAACACCCAGTGTGGTTATAATCCTGGTTTATGAATTGGAGGTACAACAGTGAATGAAAAAGACTGCATGTCAGTCTTCTCTGATCTCACGCTCTATTATTGCAGAACCTATTCTACAGGTACTGTGCTAATTACTGCAGGTGCAATGATGATGATGATGATGGTTATGACAGCAACAAGAGCTAATATTTATTGACTGTGTCTCTTTCAATATTCAGGGCACTTCCATCTTTATCCTGATGTACAAGTGCAGAAATGGGGCACAACGAAGTGAAGCAATTTGCCCAAAAACCCAGAGTTAGTAATTGGTGGGGCCAGGATTCACATGTAGGTAATCTGAACCTTTTTCATCCTTCCTACCTTAAAGACTCTTTTGGTCTACTGGAGGAAATAATAATTAATGTAAACATCTTCTAAATAAATAATTTTAAATTAAGATAAACACTGTAAATTCCAAGACCTGAATTTATAAAAGTGGACAATAGGGCACAGTGGCTTGAATTTTGTACCTCTTCACTCAGTTTCCACACATGGCTTTCTTCATAATCTGTGATATCCTATCTGTGCTCTTCCTGAAAAGCTGAGGCCAAACTCTGGCTATTGTATACACCTACAGCCCCTTTACACATTCAGGGACAACACTGATGGCTGTTTCGGCTGTCATGTGACTCAGGGGCACAGATGAACTGTGTCTTACCTCTAGGTTTTCCAAATTACCTTTAACCTTCCACATTGTGAATTTGATGTTGCCTTTAAAAAAAGAGCCGAGGCAGATCCACTTGGCATCCAGGCATGCACTCAAAAGCCTGGAGGAGTTAAAGTCTCATAGAGCACCCTTACTAATGGGAAACAAGAGCCAGCAGAATAAATTGTTTTCCCTTCCTACCCCTGATGGACAGCTCAGGGAGCTTATCAGAACTCTTGGAAGTTGCAGTGGGGGAAGGAGCAATTAGCTTGTCAAAGAGCTGGGACCAGCTGAGCAATGTAGTCTTTTACATTTACTATCTCTTTCTTTTAAGGCCTGGCTTTCATTTTCCTCACTCCCACTTCCCTAGGATTGTACTTCCCCAGGAAAATGTCCAGCCAAAGTGAAAAAGCATATGTTTTTGCCTCAGGCTGTATTTCCTAGGGAGACAAGGCTAAGGGATAATGACTGTTCACTTAGTGTGAGGGTCAGAAAAGGTCCCCTGAGAAAGCTACCTTTGAACTAACATTATCAGTGCATGGACTGATTGGAGATGAGGGGGGGGGTGAGTGGGAAGAACTCCACCTTACGTCCAAAGTTCTGATTAGGGCAGAAGCATAGTGCTTCTGAAGAAATATAAAAGGTCAATAGGGGAAAATCATGTAGAAAAAAACAAAAGCTCACACTTAAGGCAAGTGCTGCTCTAAGCCTATTAGTGCTATTATGATGACATCAATCATTACACGTCTCGAACTAGGTATCACAAGCAGTCCCATTTTCGTTTTCTTTCCTTTATTTTCCTTTTTTTCTTTTCTTACTTGTTTTTGAGTGAGAGAGACAAAGAAATAGAGAGATGGAGCATGAGTAGGGGAGGGGCAAAGAGACAGAGGGGCATAGAATAAGAAGCAGGCTCCAGGTTGTCGTCAGCACAGAACCTGACACGGGGCTCAAACTGGTGAACCATGAGATCATGACCTGAGCTGAAGTCGGATGCTTAACTGATTGAACCACTCAGGTGTCCCTACATAGTCCCATTTTATAGATGAAGAAAGACAGAGAGGTTAAGGAAACTGCCCAAAGTCATAAAAATAGAGACGCTATATAGAATGATTTAAGAATGCAGACTTTACAACTAAATTGCCTGAGTTTAAATTCCTGCTCTGCTACTGAACTCTTTGTGATGCAATTTCTTCATTTGCGAAATGAACTGATAATTCTATCTCCCTCATAATATGGCTATAGGACTAAATAAGTTAATATTTCTAAAGCATTTTAAGTACTATGTGGCATTTGATAAAGGATAAAGTCAATTTCAAACAAAATTCTGGATCTAGATCCCATACTTTACATGCACTATTCTGTCTTTAATATATAAATAGTGGTGGATAAAGTTAACTAGGAAATGGAAAAGAAGACAATGATTAGGAATGACTTGGCAAGATAAGTACAAAGTAGAGGTATAAAATTGTATTTAATGGTATGAATCTGTTGATTCTATTCTTTTTTTAATTTTTTAAAAATTTTAATGTTTATTTTTGGGAGAGAGAGAGAGAGAGAGAGGAGGAGGGGCAGAGAGAGATGGAGACACAGAATCCAAAGCAGGTCTGGGTTCTGAACTGTCAGCACAGAGCCCAATATGGACCTTGAACTGAGGAACCAGGAGATCATGACCTGAGCCAAAGTTAGATGCTCAACCCACTGAGCCACCCAGGTGCTATGGATCTGTTGATTCATAAATACTGTTCCAATTATATTTTCAAATATTGACAAAACAGTTTACAGTCCTACTAAATTAAAAAACATATAACAAAAGATGGATGAATATAAATCCTATTCCATGTAATGGTCTCTCAGGGGATTTTACATGGAAAGTATGATCCAGACAACAGTGAAATGTTGTATTCCTACTTGCCTAATAAATGGATTGGATTTACTATGGCTCCCTTGATTTCATGTGGACATGTGGAACACGGTGAGCAGCAAAAGGGTACATGTAGGGAATGTTAAAGACCTAAAAGCTTGGGAATTCTGTTAGAGAGAAACTTGGCCAGACACATTAGGCTTAATTCATGGCAGCTACAGTATTTGTCCTGACAATATAAATGGTTACAGTATTTTTGCTTGTTTGACCATAGGTGTTTCTTAAATAAACTTGATTTAATTGAAGGCACTATAAATGCTCTTCTCTTTCCAGACAAGCAAACAAAACAAAACAAAACAAAAAAAGAATTAAAAAACATTTTAAATATATACAAAAGGAGTAAAATTTCACAACAGTGCATGGAAATTTAATAATAGCAGGATTCCTGAAAATATTTACACCCAACACCATGTCTATAATGGCTCTTCCAGGCAAATAGAAAATCCAGAATTTTACACAGCGTATTTGCACCATATTAAATGACAGGTATCTGTAGTTTTTGGATATTATTTCTTTTTTTAATGTTTTTTAAAATTTATTTCTGAGAGAGAGAGAGAGGCAGCATGAGCAGGAGAGGGTCAGAAAGAGAGGGAGATACGGAATCCAAAGCAGGCTCCAGGCTCTGAACTAGCTGTCAGCACAGAGCCCAACACGGGGCTCAAACCATGAACCGTGAGATCATGACCTGAGCTGACATCACGCTCAAACGACTGAGCTACCCAGGCAACCCTTGGATATTATTTCTGAGGCAGTATGGGATTTGTTAAATAAATCTATATTTGAATTCACTAAATCTTATTCACAATTTTATCATTTTAAGGAAGTGTAATTGAAATAAAGATATTCAGTTTTTGTAGAAGAAAGATTTTATGTGAGCCTGTTTAGGAAAGTGTTCATTGTTCACTACAGTATGACCCTCAGATGGTAGGTGAGGGATGTGTCCCACCCCTGACCCCCACAAAGCCCCATCACCTCCCACATAAATTCAGCTTCTCCTTTGACCTCAGCAGACCTACTAGTCTGTTTCTCATTTGTAATTCTTCCTCTGCCTCACTTAACAAGATGTTCTAACAGATCTGATCACAACAGCTCTCCTCTCACTTCCTGATTGAACAAGGTGGACGGACAATTCATTAAATGCTCATACACTTTTGGGATAACCCATCAAGAAGAATCTGAAGTAGAGTCACTAATCCAAAATGGTGATGGTAAAAATAGTGTTAACTGTTAAACCCTTTTTAATATTCTTATAAGTGGCAATAACACAAGGGTACTTCTATTTTGTTTATATTGTTGTCCTGAATGATGACAGTATCAGACATTGGTATCAAAATGACCATTCCAAGGAAGTATTTTCTATGTAAGAATTATTTTTATGAATATTCAAAGGCAAGCTCATTCATGTTTGACATTTCCTATATAGCCTAATAATTTTACTGTAGCAAAGTGTGTAGTGTTGTCAATTGTATAACATTGCATGATATATGTATTAAACACATGTTAATAATTAATACATATGCACTCAATATTTGATTTGTTTCTGTATTCAAATTCTATATATATATATATGTGTGTGTATATAACTTATATATATATGTGTGTGTGTGATTTTGTTCTACACTTGATAAGAAAGTTTCTCAGAGGTCTAAATTCATATTATCTTTGAGTATACACATATATATTTACATATTACATAGGCATTTATAATTATATAAATTAATACACATACATATGTAACTATTTATATGAATTCTTACCAACAGGAGGTTATATTTGACTTGCTTGTCAAATATTATCTGAAGCTTATACAGGTTTGTGGATTGTGTTAAATGGATACAGATAAGTGGTTTTAATATTCAAATATTTTCTAATCTCGGTACTATTACTGTGAATTGAGGGAAAAATCACTAAAATGCTGCTTTGTTGATATATCCAATATCAAATTTACATCAATGAAATATCACAATACTTGAATAAACTAAGAATTCCATTTGCTGCTTTTTGCTTTCTTTTTCTTCTCAATTTATGTAGATGTAAACTCAGAACATACTTAAACTTTTCAAGTAGGAATTTATGGGTTGTTTTCTTTACATGTAACAATGTGAGAAATAATAACTCAATTGTTTTGATAGATTACCACAACATAAAATCATGATGACCTAGACCCAAGTCCCACACAAGCTCTGGAACTGCTCTGTGCTTCTGGAAACTACTCTTGGCAGTAACAGGACTAGAGTTGTTATGCAAAATTATGTTTTTCTTTCTACTTTCTTCTCCATCTCAATGAGAACTTTTACAAGTCCCTTTCATTAGCTATTATAATGTCTTATGATTTTTGCTGTGTTTATATGAAAATTGGTTTGAAAATCTCATATGTGAATGTGTAGTTCAAGTTTCTTGTAAAAAGCTAGGGAGATTGATTTTATGATAAAATTATAAATTGATATCACATTATCCTCACTTTTGATAGCTGAGGAAAATCAGTTAAAATTTTATCTATAATGTCTAACACAGGTGTTAAGTAAAGGCATATATAAAGACAACAGCAACACAAAATTTAGCAAAGTAAGTGAATGAATTACACTATTCATTATCTGACTAAGTAATTAGAAGTCAGAGACTCACAGGAATTTGGTCAACTTCTGAGACACTTACTGATTTTGTACCCATGACTGAACTCCTCATCTTTTATGGCAAGAAATGGGGTCTGACTAGGGCAGTAGGAATGAAAGGGATGGGGAGACTCAAGACCATCATATTAGTAAACTGACAGGATTTTGTGACTGGCTGAATGTTAAAGGGAATTAGTGAAAAGAGTCAATGCTCCTTAGATGCTTTGAGATGGCTTTGAGAGGGTGATATCATTAATGGAATTATATAACACATGAGGAGAGCCAGGATGGGATAGAATTTTATCTAAATACAGGTTAATTTTAAACAAACTAGGGGGTATCGAGGAAGAAATGCCCAGTAGATAAAGTTGGAAATAGACACCTAGATTTCAGAAGAGAAAAGTGGGTGAGGATTTGGATGACTGCCATGTACACCACCATACTTGAAAAGGTATCTAAAGAAAACCAAAAGAATAGATGATCTCATTTGGGAATAACTGATTTATCGGTTTTCCACAAAAACCTACTGGAAACCATAGTTAAGATCTAAGCTAAATAAGAGGAATGGGTGAGTGACTGAAAATGGATGGTCAAGATGTAGAGATTCAGAAGAGGTATCATGAAATAGAAGACAGACATTCAAGAAAGTTGGGGTAGCATGTAAAGGGGTGAAAAAAAGTAAGGTCTGGAAATATACTATTTATTTAATTGTTAGAAGATTATGTTTAACCTTCATAAGCAGTGTTGTGATAGAGCTTTGGAGACAGAATCTATATGGAACAGCTCTGAAGAATAAATGTTAAAAAAATGAAATTGAGGGGAAGACAACATTAATAGTCATCATAGTCATATTGCAGTATTACAAGTTCAGTTTTTTTAACATTTTTTTCATTTTGCTTGTTACATGTGCTTATTTTTTTTTACAAAAAGAAATAATAGAGTAAACCTATTTCTAAATTTTTACAACTTTGGGTATCCATAATTAGAATCTTAGTAGATTGACTTCCACAAATTGAATCTCAATGTAAAGACATAGTAAATTACAGACGGAAAAAGTCCAAAATAGTCTCATGTGATCTAAGTGAAGCTTTTCTTCTCAAACCCAAGTAATACCAAAATTAAGCTGTGTGTGTGATCTTGCTTTTCATAATTATTTTTTAATTTTTTTAAATCTCCAGGACAGCAAACTACAGGACCATAAACATTTACTCTTATATGCTTAAAGAGCTTGAAAAAAAGTGAGACAAACTTCACATCCTTTTTTAGAATGTCCATAGATACAAATATATATTTCAAGTGTACCCTTTTCTTTGTGGGGAATGAATGCGGAACATATTTCTTTTTTCTCTATAGTATGTCATGTATAGTTTTTATGAATAATTAAATATATCCATAATCTTAGACCTAAATTGTATGTTAAAAAAAATAACCTGGTCCCTTTGGGACAATCAGCTGCCTGTGAGTAAAAATTAAGTACTCATGGAGATAAATTTTCTCCCTGGATTTAATGATATATTGCAACTCCAACACATTATGATGAACACATTCCCCTAAGTGATTTATTTATACCTCTAGAATAGTGTTCACATAAATCAGAATTGTACCTAATTGTCATCATTATCATTTCTCCATTTCCTTCATAATTCTTTGTATTGATATCACACACTGGTATGATCTCATAACTTTGCAAGCTAGACATGAGATATTAAATGTCATGACCATTAGTAAACAGAGATAATACACTGAAAGTACAGAGCTTTAAATTTAATATTTTCTGACTTTACTGTATAGCTAGATAAACTATGATGCAAATAGTAAAAAAAAAATGCAAAATAATATTTATGGGTCTGCATGGAACCTCTTACAAGCATATTCCATCCTGTATACTACAAGGATGAGATCATTGCCCAGGACCTGTCTTTTTGCTTTAATTATCAATGAAAAATGTCATGATTGTCATTTCTCTGCCATACTTGGCAGGGCACGGAGAAGAATCTGGACTCTTGAATATTGTTTAGTAGCTCTAACTATAAATGAGGATTACCCCACAATAAAGCAGCATTGTTTCAGAGACAATGTTAACTTTGTGATTAATGAGGTGATGGATGAGGAACATATGACTGTTTCCAGGTTCATTCCAGCATTTTTCTTAACTTCAACCTCAGCCAAAACTGTCAGCACTAATGACAAGATGACCAGATAATGTTTCACCTGCAAGTGGAGATCTTGACAGCAATTTAAAATTTCCAAAACTTCCACAAGGCGCAGCTCTTATGTAAAGCCAAGATTTTTTTTTTCCTTTCAAAAAGCTTAAAAACAAATGGGACAGCAACTCTCTGAGGAGGAAAAGAAGCAGTTCAGTTTGCACTTTTGGAAGTTGTGGAAGTAGAGACTGATTAGCAGGGTGACTTGGCTGCCCAGGGACTGGAACATAAAAACAAGTAATTTTGTAGTAAGAAGAATCCTAACACTAAATATGAGCCTAATTCTGAATGATCTAGTTATTCAAAATGCTTGGAATCTACAAGTCTTGATGAAAAGTTTTTGAAAGATGGATTGAATTTTAGCAGCTTGCACAAGATTTTCAACTCTTTGAGGTTAAGGATTATGAGCACTCAAATCTCTAAACTTAAGTAAATCTCAAAGACCCTAACCCTAGTAGTCAGTGCTGTGAGCCATCATCAGCCTTTCGGGGCAATGTTCTAGCTCAGAGAAAATACATTAGTGTCAACAATGATCGTAGTGTCAAAAAGTCTCATACTATGATCAACTTTCTCATTAATTTATTATGAAGAATAATTTACCATACATCTCAAAAACATTTTCAAATAGCTGAATGGAAATGTGTTTCCTAACAGGAAGGATCTGTGCTTAAATTCAGATGTATGCAATTAGCAAATTATTTTAACCCATTTTCCCTCTGTGAAATGAAAATAAAAAACTAAATATGGGTAGTCCTTTCTGACACACTGAAACACTCTAAAATAATATTTTAGAACTGAAAGAAACATTAGATGTCACCCATTCTAAACCCTCAACTTTATTTTGTTTTATTATTTTTTAATGTTTATTTATTTTTGAGAGAGAGTGAGACACAAGAGAGTGGGGGAGAGGCAGAAAGATAGGGAGACAGAGATCTCAAGCAGGCTCTATGCTGTCGGCACTGACACAGGGCTCAAACACATGAACCATAAGATCATGACCTGAGCCGAAGTTGGATGCTTATCCAACTGAGCCACGCAGGCACCCTTTATTTTATTTTTAAAAAATATTTACTTATTTTGGAGAAAGAGAGAGAGAGACCTAGAATCTGAGGCAAGTAAGCAGGTGAGAGGCAGAGAGAGTCCCAAGCAGGCCTTGTGCTATCAGCCCCAAGGCGGGGCTTGATCTGAGGAACTGTGAGATATGACCTGAGCTGAAATCAAGAGTTGGATGCTCAACCAACTGAGCCACCCAGGTGGCCCCAACCACTCAATTTTATACATTATAAAGTAAAATACAGTGCTCACTTGAGAAAGGTCACAAGTCCTATTGTAAAATCACAGTGAGAACCAAAATGCATGATTGTATTAAAATATTTTTATTCTGAAAAATGTATTTGTTTGATGTTTTAATAACTCAAATGTGACTATACTTCTTGACACATTAAAAGGAACTTTGTGGTGGTGATATTGGCCCTAGCCTTCGCATATGTCAAAAACATGAGTGTTTTCACTCTAAATATGTATTATCAAGTCAAAATATTTCATCTTTCTATGAATGAGTTCTTTGATAAAATAGTTAGGTGCATTCAATGTGATTAAGAGCACACCTAAAAGTCACTTTTGACTGTATGTGTAGAATAAACGTGAGTGGGAATACAGAACAATTGAAAACCTGCCATCCTACCTTAAGAGACTCACACTAAAGTCTTTACGTTCATTGTGTATCTCATGAACATGGCCAAACCCAATTTCCTTCAATGCAAAATATCAAGAATCTGCAAATCCGCAATTATACTATATTTACCAGCAAAGAATTTAGATTTATTAAATGTAAATCAAATAATGTCTTTTCACCCTATTTAGAATTTCTAATGTAACTCAGCTAGACACAGCTGAGGGGTGAAAAAGAAAAAGTAAAATGATTCAAGAAGCAGGATTTAAAGAGGATTTAAATGAGTTGTAATTATAAATGGTTACATTTTTTATGCGTGCCTTAATTTTCAAACACCGTGGAAGAAATGCTTCCAAATCATCATCACATAATAGAGTATTAGCAATGAACTAGGGTTTAATAACCAAGGTAAGTGTAAAGTTGAATTGGATTCAAATTGGACTCATGCAAAATTTTTGGGTGACTAAATGAAAGAGTGTCACTTTAAGTGGAAGCTTACTGATACAAGTATGTACAAAGTGGGAAAACATTTTGAAGTAGAAATCTAATTTTCACTTCTGGTTTGCCTTTATCCTTAAGGAATGGAGATGACCTCAAGTATCAAAAATAATTGCTGTTTGAATAAGCAGAGCATATGAAGAAAGAACTGTGGAAACCAAGGTAACAGTTTTCCAAAACAGCATCTCAGATTTCAAAGATTTCTGTGAGGTTACATTAATCCACATATGGATTATATCATTCTTGACATTTTCCTGAAAGTAGTAAACTACAACATCCATGAAAAATTCAGTCTCTGAAGATATTCTTTCCATGGAACGCCTCTTCATACACCAACGTGTGTTTACTTGACAAGAATTTCTAAGGGGGCCAGGACATGGATAAGGGAGACTGCTGTTTTGCCTTCACCTTCCTATGGATATAAAGTCAGTTATTATCTCTAGAGCTTTCTACTTCAAATTAGAGTCTCTTCACAGGTGGGAAAAAGTAGAAATCTGGATTTGTAGCGGTGGTGGTTTTATTCCTTTTCTTTTAAAAAATTATACTTATTTATTTTCGAGAGAAAGACAGAGCACAAGTAGGTAGGGGGAGAGAGAGAGAGGGCAGATTCAGGGAGACCCAGAATCTGAATCAGGTTCCAGGCTCCAAGCTGTCAGCACAGAGCCTAATGCAGGACTTGAACCCATGAACCATAAGCTCATGACCTGAACTGTGTCAGACATTTAACTGACTGAGCCACCCAGATGTCCCCTTGTTTTCTCTTTTGTGAAGAGATCTTTCTGTCTCCAAGACTAGGTAAAGTGAAAAAGAACCACAGAACCCATTTTCCTTTTATAAAGCTTTGAAAGTTGCTGATAAAGTTTTGTCTGTTGGACTTTAAAACATTATCTGAAACACATCTCTAGATATTGTGAAACACGTGTTAAACAAAATGGGTGAAATCTGTACCATTTGAAGTACTTTACACGGCATGGAATTTAACTCTTAAAACAGCTTTTCAAAGCTAGTTTATTGTCACCCACTCAATTTTATGGATGAGGGAATGGAAGCAGGGACAGTTAACTACCCAGTTAAGCTGGATTTGAAATCCAACATTCTGTGTCCAGAGACAACCTCCTAATGCCTGTGATCTACTTCTTACCTGAAGGGATACCTTACCTGAAGAGACACCCCACCACCACCACCAATAATCTGGGAGTGCTTTTTATTTTTCATTGAGCAGGAAACTCATTATTCTGTAAATAAACATCCATTCCAGAAAATGCCTTTATATTAAAAAAGACAAGTTCTCAAAACTGCTAAATGTGCTAAGCAAAATTGATAATCTCATTTTAAGAATGAAACTTTGAAATAAAGCACTAAGGAAAAAAAGACAACACTTAGCAGTATATAAATAAGAAAGTTTATCTTAACTACAGTAACTGGATACCCCTGAAACAGGTACCTGAATTGGATTACAGAGTTTTCTCCATAGCCAATGCATATGTCTGCATCAAATAACTGTCACTTACACATTCCCTGTGTCTTGTATGAATCTACCATGTTTCCAGGTGTAACTATGTTTAGCAAAGCAGTGTACAATGAATGTAGAAGAGTGAGAACTTGGGGGAGGGAAACATAAAAAGATTATATATTTCCCAGCAGAATAAAAAAAAAGTTGGGGTGTTTTTTGCTTTGGTCTGTTTCTGTTTTTGTTTTAGTTTAAAAACTTTACAAAAAATTAGGCAATTCTTGTGGGCTACCTAATATTTTTATGTAGCTGGTATCTAAAACACCAACAAGAACAAACCATTTCCCAATGCTCAGTGAGCCAGTAAAATAAATTCTTTCCTTTTTTGGATTCCAAATTTGTTACTAAATTTGGCACTCCAAATTTATTAATCATCACAAGCAATAGTATTGTCTTGATACTCTGCACACTCAAAAGTAATGCTTCCTTTAGTTTCTAACATTGTGCCTCTGCAGAATCATTGCTATAAGTTTTCTCATGCAGGAAAGCAATAGAATGATTAAGTCAATTTTCTATTTTTAAGTCAAAAGTCTAAAAAGTAAAAAGGAAAATATGCCTATATTTTATAGAATTAAAGTAACTGATTTTAAGTTGTTTACCCATCCTTCCACTGGCATTCTGTTTTAAACACACACACACACACACACACACACACACATTTATTTAATCAAAATTTTAACTTGAATCCCAGGCTCAAAACTGTGGTGAAATGTAGGAATTGTCAAGAATGGTATGTAAAGACATGTTTTTATAGATGATGACCTAAGGCTTTGTTTCTCCAAAATTTCTGTGTGATACTCCAAAGTTTGAAATTATTCTTCTACACATGTTAAAACAGTTCCAAATGATGTTGCTGCCCCTCAGGTTAGGGCAAGAAGGCCAGCAGAGAAAAGGAGATTCTCTACACTTCCAAGGCATGATTCAGCCCTAAAATACACTTGTCCATTTCTTGTGGCTGTTTAGCTGCATACTACAGAGATAATAATACTTTATAAACAAACCAGGAAAACATTACCGTCTGAGTGTATGGACTTGTCAGTGTAGAGCACATGTTCCTAACTTTATTGAAAAGTGTTGCATGACCTAAACATCTTCAGTTATGTGCAGAGTTAGAGAGGCTCATGCTAGAGCATAAAACCACAGACTGCTGAGACCTCCTTCCCTGACAGCTTCAGTCTGAAACCTGACTACAAGTCAGACTCACCTCAGAACACTAAATCTAATTCCCTTATCTCAACCAACAGGGATTTTGATGTGGTTGCTCTGTCCTAATACTTGAGAATCATTATGATAATATTAGTTGCAACATAAGAGAAAAATAAATAATCATATAATGCTTGGTGATTCCGAGAGCCAGCCAAATTTCAGAAAGACTCCTATGCTGGACATTTGTTTAATTTTCAGCCACCCTGAAACCAAAAACTTTTCTTATTTGTAGGAAATCTCAAAATATGAGAAGGTGGACCTTTGTGACTTTCCTCAATGCATAATAGACATATAGTCTACAGATAAATGTTCTATCTTTGACCAGCTACCACCCATTCTTGAGTACAGAAAAATAAAGTCTGTTTGTACCAATAGTTTAGTCATACTTATAATATAATATAGCTCCAGTCTCAGCTGGAAAATAAGAATAGAGGAGTGGGGAATTCCCACACCAGGAATAAGAAAAAGTTGAATTTCTGTACCTAACACAGTCCCTAATTTAATATATGACCTTGAGCATGTAATTTAATCCCACCACCTTTAATTTGCTTGTCCATAAAATGAGAAGATATGATTTGGTAATCCCCAAGGGTGCTTCTTGGACAAGAAGGACCATATCTCTCAAGTATGGAAAATATAGTGAAGTATAGGAGACATGTTTAACTGCTTTTTCCTTCCCAATCTCACTGTGGGTCAGACTGTAAAGCAATCACTGAAGCAAACCAGCCAATACACTTTACAAAAACCAGGAGAGTGAGTCCAGCACATGCACACAACATGGCTGTGACTTTCCTGTCTGCTGACAGGTATCAGATCTTGTCACTAGTACAGTCAATGGGGTGCAAAATCCTGTGGAATTTGCTGAACTGAACAGGACACCACACATAATGATGGGAACCTCAGACACCAGCCATGTCATGTATTGTCATCACTGATCGTGTTCCTGTTCTCACTCCAGCGCCAGCCAGTGTCTGTTATTTACATTAAAGTAAAGGCTACTCAGATCACATCCGATCAGATCTTAGGCGATTATTTTGACTTCATCAAGACTGTGTCTTTATCTTCAAGTTAATGATTTAGTTTTTGAAAAAATCACACTCCAGATAACCAGATTTATCCTAAATTTGGTGCCCTAGAACCCTAATGTATCATGCCATTCATCATCTGGAGTTGGTACTGGAAACATAATCTGGCACAGTAACTTTATATCGTGTTATGTCAGACAAATGAGCTAATAAACATTGCACCTGTGAGTGATACAGCTTTGAGGCTGACGAATTTAGACACATAATTGCTCATGCATCGTTTTCGTTACAATCAATATAAAAATCTATACAAAGAAAACATGCAATGTTTTACTTAATTATTTGCTGTATAGGAATGATAGACATTAAAGCAATATGTCACTAGTATGAAAAAAAGGGGACATCTCTAAATAAGAAGCCCTTTTATGTTTGTGATAGCAGAGTTTACAGTGATAAGAGTAAAGTGAGGCAGAGCCCGAAAAGGGAAGATGAGTGCAGAAAGATGGAATGGATCTCACACAAACATAGGTGATGAAGATCAGTCTATGTCCATAAAATTCTACTGTTGACAGGACTTGAGAAATAAGAGCTGAAAGGAAACTAGTCACTGAGAGATGAAGTGACTTTCCTGAACTTCAGAGCAGAACTAAGATCTACAAACTTCTGATCCAATGTTCTTTCCAGTGTATCCCATAACTATAGTTTTAGGTGATTTAAAGATTGCCCTGAGTATAGATGGCTTAAATTTGAAAGAGATTATAATCTTTTTTTCATCATCTTCCATAAGATGAAAATAAGAAGCTGGGGTGGTTCGGGTTAACACTCACAAGCACAATTTAGTAAGAGTCATGTAAATAAACACTGACCTTCCTTTTCATGCATCACACATTCCTGCATTCCACCTATACTGAAGGCCTACCCCAGGTGTTTCTTCCCTGGTAAGGGAGCCAAACATATAAGCAGATGGCTGGAAAATATATATATATATATATGTATATAGTAGAAGTGGCAATGAGAAGTTAGTAATAGGGCTGGTACCGTAAAGTTGAGCCAGATTATGAAGAACATGTCCTTGGTAAGAATTTTAAACTATATATTGGCAACCAAGATAGAAGATTATTAACAAAAAGACAATCTGAACAAGTTTATTTTGGAAAGTTACTCTAGTGTGTTGGGGTAAATGAGTAAGAGACGGGGAGATAGCAGGGAGACCAAATCAAAACCAGTTACCATAATTTGAGAAGATGGTGAATCTGAAATAAAACAGACACAGAAGGGTTTGAGTTACTAGTTATTTCTGAGATAGAAATATTAGTCTCAAGTAGTAATTAGAAAACAATTATAAACTATGGGTGCATGTTTTAAAGGATGACTCAGTTTTTCACATTACAGTATGGGGACTTCAGTCATGTGGGATAAGTAGATAAATCCACATTCTGAGGAAACCTAAAACACATCTCAACTTCAATTTAAAGTTCTATGAGAAAGGTAATGATGTTTTGAGTGAGCTTGGCTCTAATTTCCTAAAATTTGAAATAGAGGATGAAGGAGAAATGGGGGATTGAGTCGCCCTTGGCATGTAGATGCTGCCATGGTAGGGGAAAGGAAAGGGAGAGTACTAAAAGCAAGATAGAGGAGGATAAAATCATGTAACTTCATGGAAAAAGGACTTGTGGCATTTCTTACCACTAAGAAGCAAATTAGTAACAGGATATCACAGGCAGGGTAAGATTAGATTACTTTCTAAATTGTCCTGATTTTGGCTTGAATTCTCCTTCTTATTCCATACTAATTCAAACACTTATCAAAATTAGCTGAAATCTTTAGCATGAAAGTGTCAGACACTCTGGAATGTACTTTATCTGCCCTCCCATTCCTCCCATCTCATTAAGAAAATTTTATAGTTTGGATCCTATGGTTTGCAGTTGTCTATTTTTGCTATTATATAAAGAAAATTATTGGAAAGCCCCCTGTTATTGCCACAGGAAAGTGAAGTACAACCTAAAGTTAAAATAAGTGAGAATTAAGTGTATATTGGCCATGAGTAAGGAACACTCACAACTATAGGTTCTTAGGTGTGAAAAAGAAATGGAAGAGCTACAGCATTCATATTTATTGCCATACCACTGTAGGACTATGGGGTCAAAAATATTACTTTTAAATTATATCAGTCTCTCTTCACTGATTAAAAAGAAATAGTGACATGTAAAAGGACAAGAAAATAGATAAAAAGTAAGAGATCATGATTCTTAACACAAAACATTGTATTGCATGAATCCTATCCCTAGTTCCTAATAATAGGCTCTGGAAAAGTGCAGTGGAATCTCTGTCATTAGAAAAGGACTTTGGGAAAACTTAGAGAGTGACATAAAGTGTTGGGAGTTACCACCCACTCCTTGAATCTCTGCCAAAAACATCATAACTTAACGTGAAGAAGAGCTAGAGTGTTTGATTCTAGAAAGACACAAACCATCTCTAACAATGAAGAGGAATATTTCTTAATGATCAATCTGTGAGAAAACTGTAATTGTATTAATTATATATACCTAATAAAATACCTTCAAAATTTTTAAGCAAAAAACATATGACAGAACTAAAGGATAAATAGATAAACCCTCATTCTGAGGAAATGTAACATACCTGTCAATAATTGATAAGTAGACAAAAAAAGAAAAACTAGTAAGGATATAGAAATTAGGTCAAATTTGTTAATTATGTGGTTTACAGAATACAATTTTTTGAAGGTTTCTCTCATAATTTTTGGGCTAAGTACTGGACCATAATCAAGTTTGATAACTTTCAAAATATTGAAATACTTCAGATTATGTTCTCTAAACATCATGCAATTAAGCTAGCAATCAGTAATAAAAATCTAACTAGAATATTCCTACATGTTTGAAAATGAAGTGATACATTTATTAATAACACAGTGGTCCAAGAAGAAATCACAACAAATTAAATGATAATGAAAACATGATATATCACAAATTGTGGGGATGCATATAAAGCAGTGCTTTGAGGGTTGTTTACAGTCTTAACACACATTAAAAAAGAAGTCTGAAAAATAATGATATAAATATGAATACTAAGAAGTTAAAAAATATAACTAAATCCAAAAAAGGAGACAGAAGGAAATAACAAAAGAGCAAAAATAAAAGAAATAGAAAACAGATATACAATAGAGAGACTCAACTAAAGTAAAAGATGTTTCCTTGAAACAACCAAAAAAACTGATGCACCACTAATAGACTGATCAAGAAAAATAGAAGGAAGGCATACATTGTCTATATAGGAAATAACGTATAGATATCATTATAAACCTAACAGACTTTTAAAAATTTAATAGAATGACATTATAAGCAATTTCGAGCCAAAATATTTGAAAATTTGGGTATGTCAGGTAAGAACCTACAAAAAAAAAACATATAAAAAATAAACTAATTAGAAAATCTGTATAGGGTGCACTTTTTAAATTAAATTAGAAACTGTCCTAAACTAAATGTCTAGGCCCGGATGTTTTCATGGATGAATTCTTCCAACCAGTGAGAAAGAAATAATGCCAAATGTAAATACTCTCATATACTGGAAAAAGAAGAGACATTTTCCATCTCTATTTTGGGGCTAGCATTTCTGTTCTACCAAATCATGAAAATGAAATTAAAATAAGGAAAATAACAGGACAGTATCTGTAGTGGGAAAAAAATGAGACTTCTCAGTGCTGGGGAAAATAAATAGTATCACATACTTAAAAATGTAATTAAGGACCTACCTGTTTATTTCTTTATATTTTTATGTCTTTATTTTATTTTGAGAGACAGAGAGCAAGGAGGGGAGGGGCAGAGAGAGAGACATAGAATCTGAAGTAGGCACCAGGCTTGGAGCTGTCAACACAGAGCCTGTCAAAGGGTTCAAACCCACGGACTGTGAGATCATGAGCTGAGCCAAAGTCCAACACTTAACCGACTGGGCCACCCAGGCGCCCCAAGGCCCTACCTGTTCAAAAGGTCTTATGCTTCCTGTTCAGCTAGATTTACACATGAATGAAATATACACAAAGTGAATAAGAAGTTTTAAAAATTGGCAAGTCAAATGAAGTGACATGCAGATATAAGATAAAGTAAGATAAGCCTAGAGAAACAAGAATACTTTGTATTTAAGTAAAAAAATGAGAGAAAAGTTGTTTAAAAAGAGATATAAGAGTAATAGTTAAAATGTTGGCTTAGAAGATAGAAACAAAACCAAGAAACCCAAATTACTTGTGTCTGTGGTCATGAGCCCATGAACAGGCTTCATCAATTTTCCCATGTTCAGCTGGGGTCTCCGGGGGTGGCTTGGACTTTGGTGGTCAGGGAACTCTGCTCAGTATTAACAAATGCACATTGTAACTCATTTCTTAAAGCATAACAGAGACATTTCTCCCAATTTGGTGGGGGGTATGCAAGAAGTTGGGGCCTGATGGAGATTGATGGCAGCCTTGGAAGAAAACGTAGATGACGGATTACAGGCTTCACCCTCTTCACACAGTGCCCTGGTGATCATTACCAGGACTGCATTACTCCTTCTCATTATTATAATCAAGGAGGAGTAATTCTTTGTTTACAAACAGAGTTACCTTCTCAGGGAAACATGCTTTATTCCTCTGTTTCTTTTTTATACATAGGCCTTTCTGGTATTCATGGGTCTGAAATATTCTAAGGCTACTGGCATAGTTACAGAGTAATTTTTTGCTCATCTTATTAAGTGAAGTTCTATTCTACTTTACTGCATTTGTACAATTTCTGTGTTTTGAGGGCTAAGGAATGCTTATCAGCAGCAATTCTGAATACCACATTCAGAAAAGATGATTGCAATCAACTATTTTTTCTACTGAACTATACAACCCAGGGACTGGACTCTTGCTAAGTCATTTGTAGAAAACAAAACTTGCCTGTCATGTATACACAGGTATTGCTATTAGATGTCTGCAAGCAGACATGGGGTGCAAGAGTGCTGTTCAGTATCTAGCTTGTAGCACCTAAGCTCAGTGGTCTCTAGGACCATATCAACACAAAATTTCCAGAAAAGCAGGGGTATAATTTGGATTTAAGAGGCAGAATATTGTTTCTAGGAAATGATGTGGCCTCTGTGAAGCTCAATGCTATGACCTTGGGCTTGTGAAAAATACTTTCTCATGAAGTGAAATAAACAAGCTTGAGAAAGTGACAACACCTAGTAAACATGAACAAATTGAGATTTTGCTTGACAGAACAAAATATTCAAACAATTCCTGAATTTTTGTAAACTATCCTAACACATAAGGAGAAAAAACAAGTTCTGTAAAAAGGAAAAGCTAAATACAGAGAGACTGACAAAGTGTGGTAGTTGAAAAGAAATAATGCTGCCAGTAACTTAAGGAAACTTAAGCTAAATTATAGGACTCCAGTCACAACACGCCATGCATTGTAATAGTGATTTTATTGTCATGGCAAATAAAACTAACAATGTTTGCTTAGGATTTCTGAAAAAAATATAATAATATTTCTTTGTATTTGATGTCAAAAAGTTATGATTATTTTGACTAAATATGTTTTTTTATGAGGAAAACTTCTTACTCACTGGGCAAAAATGGGCAAAATTATTTTGCAATAAGTAACTCATTTTCTTTAACTTATACTTCACAAAAAGTATGCAAATGAGATGTAAACAAGAACCACCAACAAAAGCTGGTGCATCCTCTATCCTTTCCATCATCTACAGATAATCTGTCAAATCCCATTCAACATATAAATATATGAAGAAACATAATTAATGCAACAGACATGGAATTTCTTATTCCAAAACTGACTCTAATCTTTTACATTTAAAATAATAGTGGGTGAAAAGTTTCTACTAAGATTTTCAATAAAAAGTTGTACCTTAGGCTTCAACCTGGTAAAAAAAAATAAGGTTCAAAATAAAATGTAAGAAATAATTAAATGGAAAAATATAAGTGTGGAACAAAACAGAATGACTGAAAACGTAAATTCTAATAGGAGTCAGAGACTAGCCATGGAATGGTTACACAGATAAGCAGGTCAAAAGCCATATGTAGACATAAGCTTAGTGACTGAAGCATGTTATAATCTTTTGTGTTACCAAATTAATTTAGGGGAGAAGTGAATATATATTAGATAAAATTAAATAACATACTTCAATATGTCATTGAATACTTCATCTCGATAAAGATGAAGGTTATAATTTTGCTTTCATAATAATTTTGGTATCTGATCAACTGTACAGTGATTCTGTTTATACATCATGTCCTCAATTTACTTAGATGATTATTTTCAAAAACATGGGGGTGCCTGAGTGGCTCAGTTGGTTAAGTGTCCGACTACAGTTCAGGTCATGATCTCATTGCTCATGAGTTCGAGCCCCACATCCGGTTCTGTATTGACAGCTTAGAGCCTAGAGCCTGCTTCAGATTCTGTCTCTGTCTCTGTCTCTCTCTCTCTGCCCCTCCCTTGCTCACACATTCTCTCCCTCTATCTCTCTCTCTCTTTCTCTCTCTAATATAAATAAACATTAAATTTTAAAAAAATAAATAAAAATAAGAATATATTTAAAAAATGCTAACCTCCTAACCACACAAAAGTCCATTCTTTCCCTGAAAACTATGAAAACCGATTAGAAAGTTCACTATTTTATTTAAACATGTTTCATGATCACAGTTTTTATTTTGCATTCATGCTCTTTTGCCAAATGATGTCAGACAGTTTGAGTGAAAACTTACATAAAATGGGCATGGCTTACCAAAGCAATATACAGAGCTCTTAAAAATATTTGAAAATATTTAGAAATTCTTGGAATGTCGGTGACAAATAAAATATATTTTCACCTACAATGTGATTAGAAAAGACACAGGAAATAGTACTTCAACTCCTAGGGATGACCTAACAAATTAAAACTTTAAGAAAAAAAAAAGCAAGATTTCAGAATTAAGTCTCCTATGGTTTCCCTCTTTTTAGATACATGTATAATTTTTCCCTAGATCTATTTAGAATGAAGCTCTGTTTCTAAAAAGGAAAGAAAATGGCACCTTTTATTACTGACCCAAAAGCAGAGAGAGCAAGGTATAAAGCCATTGAGTTTATTGAAATGTGCAACATTATTTTCCCCAACTTTTTAAAAGCGATTCAACCTGAGCTTTAATTTAATAAAAAATAGAATGTAGTTTTTTTTTTTTTTAATATTGTACTCCTAGTGAATCTGTTTAGCATTGGTTATTAAAAATGTGCTTTGGAATTGTAGTTTCCTAGGGAAATTATTTTTAAAAAATAGGTTTGACTCTTTGATCATTGCAATATGTACTGAGAGCCAGATACCATACTGCAAAAGAAGAATTTTACTTTGTTTTGTTTTGCTTTTCCATGGAAACATACTAAGGGACAGTTGACCTGTGTCATACTCTCTATCTTCATGGTAATATTTGAAAACAACACTAAGCAATCAGACTCAAATTTTAAAATAAGCCCATTCTTGACATTAGCATGGGTGATATAATATAGACCTTGTTTTATCACCTATGTGGCAAAGCACTGGAAAATATTGGGCTTTAATCTAACTCTTAGAAAATCATTAAGGTTCACATCACATATTTCATTTAAGTCACAAGGCACCTAATAGTGCTGAAAAATTAGTAGCTACTTAATACACATTTAAATATCATTGAATTTAGATTCTCACAAGTTACTCCCAGGGCAGTTTAGAACTGTTAGCAAGAAAAACTATACTTTTGACCTAATTGTACCCAACATTAGGTAAACAGAAACATTCTATTGTGACCCTTATACTATATGTAAATAATAATAGAAATGCAATTGCACTAATAACTTGTTATTTAAAAATTCAATAGAAAAAATGAAAATATTTGATAAACTGATTATGTGTTGAGTGGTTTTATTAAAGATAAAGATTTCTATTCAAATAGAACAGTTTGGAAAATGAAACATAAGTAATTTCTCCTTTTTTTCATTTGTAATGACTAATAAAATATAAAGATTCCAACAAAATACATACTATATCCTCACATTAGGACCACTGCTATAAAAAATGTGGCCTATAATTTTTAATTATTGTTTTTGAATTTATGAAAGGCCCTTGAACATATTCAACATAAAAAACTGAAAAACATTACTTTCATAATGGCCCTACAATAAAGTAGTACTTCTTACAAGATTTGTAAAATCATGAGGAAGCTTTTATTGGTTGAAGAAAACCCTAAATTATGATAAAAATTGGTATAACTTTAAGAATTTTCTTTACCGCTGTAGAAAAGGAAGACTCTCAAATTAAAACTGTTATTAGAGGCTTTGAAAGCAGGCAGGAACTGAGGCTGTGCCTTGCAGTCTTGGCTATTGTTGTATTATTGCAAAGTCCCATAGGCAGTCCTCACATGTACAGTACATCCTGGATCTTTTGATTCTTTTGTCCACCCTCCAACCTGCCCGGTCAGGAACCTTCAGCCAGGAAAGATTTATGGAGCTCCCACTAACAGGGTCAACCCTGTTTTATCACCAGAGGACTTCTTCATAAAAATAATAACATCCATCTACAGCTCTGTTGGGCCAATTCTCTTGGCACTAACATTTTGTGTTTATCTTAACAACCAGTGCACACTCAAAGCCCCTGGTTGCAATGAGCACCGTCATCAATTCTACTGGGCACGGTAGCCCAGACTCCTGTGGTCTGTCAACCTGATGTCACTTAAGGTAATGAGTCGGTCAAAGTGTCTGTAAACTTCAAAAGGTTGATAGGGTTTGCATTTTGAAATTAAGACAGTGAATTTTCAGGAGAAGAATTTGTAAAAAAAGTAAACATGTTTCAACAGAATCATGAGTAAATGACTCCAAAACACAATGGAGACCATTAAAATACTAGAAAACTCTGAATTGAAAGAGGTCAATTATTAAGTTATTAAAGTGTAATCTTTGTTCTGCTTAGAGGAGTCTTCCCTAAGCTATTTAACAATATTAGACTGATATAAAAATAGACTCCTGAGTTGTAAACATTACATAATTTGATTCTACTTTTACCAATTTTAGACTTTCGAGTATTTTATGAATGAACTAAATTATTGTCCCTGAAATGTTGATAATTTATTTAAATCATTGATTTTCTTTTCTGGTCATATAAATTTGTGAGATTTTACAAAATGTTTTGGGATTTCCTCTTGGAAAGGAATGTGCATAAAATCCAAAGAAATGCTCAATATTTTATTGTAATTGCATAAAGTAGTTCTCTCAGAAAGGTCATTCTTAACAATCTTAGTCCCCTGTGCTGTGATGAGAGAGGCTTTTCATGGATATTTGGCCAAAGATTTTTTTTCTAGAGTTAATACTCCCACTCTTCTTCCTTAGGTGTCTTGGGATTTTTAACATCCGCAATACAGACAGGAACTTGGTTTTATGTCTCAAGAAAAGAATGGATCTTTTTTCATATAATAATCTGCAGTGCAATTACCAATGAAAAAGTAATATTGTGCATCATAAACTGAACAATCTGCAAGGAACATTTTGGTAACAGACAATTCTAAATGCAGAGGCCATAAGGAATTCAAATCAAGTTAAGAGGGAAATCAATACAAAAAAATAAAAGAATAATCTCACTATTTCACATACAAAAGAAGTTGCAGGGGGAAAATACAGAATACCTATTGTCTGCCATAAACCTTGAGCTCATCAGAAATCCATGTATTAAAAAAGTCCTATAATTTAAAAATTGAATATTATAAAATGCTTGAGGGCTTCAAGTAATCAGTTATATTGGTGAAATTAGTCATCAATATAGCCTAGCTCAGGATCAATATTTTGGTAAGAATATCACTTACCATTAGGATTTATGTTAGGTGGAGGCATAGAAGAGAGTCCTGATGTTTTAGCATCGATAATTCTGAGAATTCTAATATGCTCAATCTTATAATTAGGTGGTATTCCATTTATTGACTGCTTTATTAATTTTTCAGTCGATTATTCAACAAAAATATATCAAACAATACCATGTCTAGGCCCTGGAAGATACAAGAATGATGGATAAAAAGTCCTTACCAACCAGTACTTTGTGGTGTAGTTGGGGAACAAATGTGTGAACAAGCAATAATTATTCAAAGTCATTTGTACTTCCCTATAACTATATAGGGAAGCAGCAGATAAGTAGTGCTTAGGAACAGCCTTGACCCCACGATGATCTTAACACAAATTGCTGAATTAATTTCATATCAGTATTTATTCTAGCTCTTCTCCATTTGTTTTAACACTGAAAATAAGTAAATAAACTCATATTTCTACTATTAAACACTTAAATATAGTACTTACTGTATGCCATACCACAAAATAAGCACTATATTAACAACTAACAACCTTAACTCATTTAAATCACTTCATCATACTGGTAACAAAAACTAAAGTACCAAGTTCTAAGGCTACATCACAGGTCAGGAAGATATCCCCAAAACAAAAAACATTATCATATATCACATTTTAAAGATGTTGCATTGATCAGTTCATACCAAATTCACACTTCTGTATTTTTGAGGATCACAGAGCACACCAAAGGAAATCTACAAGATGTAGACAAGACTTTTCTCAGGTAATTATTTTTTACATATTTGTAGTAAATGGACAATATATAGATCTTCTTGACAGAACTAACTAGCCATTTTCTGAATGCTAAAATAGGAGACTAAAGTCCATTACCTTTCAGCTCCTTGAGAGAAGGAGAAACATTGCCCTGGCTTCACACTATTTACTCCAGTTAGACCAAAGCTAGAAATATGGGCAGCACAATTCTAGACTAAAGGCTCCAACACAAAGTAGGGATACCAGCAGTGATGGTTGTATTAAAATATACTTATGGAACATTTCCTGTGTTTTAAAGTGCTTTCAAGTACTTATTTCATACTCATTCTAAGATTGTAAATGAAGCAAGATGTGTTTTTTTGTTTCAAGGAAACTCAAACTCTGTGAACTGAAACGACTTGATTAATATACAGCTAGAAGCCAACTGTCAAAGACATCTAGTCCTTTTTTACACTCTACTCCATGTCAGGTCCTTCTGCTAGGCAACTAAAACAAATAAATGCGACTTACTGCAAGTCATATAGCAGGTCCTTTTGAGGCTCATACTACTACTACTATTACTCCTACTACCTACCACCACTACTACTCCTACTACTGAATTCATTCACTAGCAATGGAAATGACTTGATTTTCCTTAGAAATTCTATGGAAGCCAGAAACAAAATCTTCTAGAAATTGCAGCTCCCAAATTGTGTCCTTAGGTATCTTCGTGTCCTTCACAGCTATACTTGATGTCTATCTAATACTACACAAATTACTAGCTCAAAGTGTTCATAATTCCAACATTACAAAGCTCTACATTTATTCCTATGACATCCTGTTCTTGTGAAGTGGGGGTTTCATAAAACACCATGGTTAATGCAATGCAGGAGAAGAAATAAGAGCACTGGGATACAATCTGATTTCCAGATTTGAGCCACTGTGCAGTGCCCAATAGAGAGAGTAACCCATTAGGAAGTAATTGTGGTTGCTTAAGAGTGAAATAAATGTTTTCAACTTATATGTCTTATTTTTTCAAACAGCTACTAAGTTGTTAGGACATAAATACTTTTAAGTTGACTTGGCCTAACTGCCTAAAAAAAAGAACTAATGGATATTTCTCCTAGCCTAGGGATGCTATGAAAAAGCAGTGAGACACTAAGAGCATCATAAGCCAAGAAAGTTTGAGAATTTCTGTTCTAGAATAAATATCTAAATGTCTCAGTAAATGGCTTCTTCAGATTCCTTTATTAAGGAAAGGAAATACCTTTACAAAATCAAGAAAAGAGGAGATCTTGACTTTATTACATTATTTTCTATTCTTCCATAAAGTAGTATATGCTGGACTTATGAAAAGAAAAATAATTTTTTTCTCTTTACAAAAATAGAATCTATTCACATGGTAAAACTTCAGTACAAATGTACTTGCACTGAAGAGTAGTTCTTCATTTTTAGTCCCCCATGCTGCCTGAATGGGTTTGAACACGATTACTTCTGGGCTTCTTTAGGTTCTTTCACATTCAAAGTTTTTATGTAATTAAACAACCTTCATCACCTCCTTTTGTTGTCATTATTATTTTTAACTAGACCATAAGTTCAATAAAGGCAAGGACCTTCTTTACTTACTTCATCATTATTTCCCCAGTACTTAAAAAGTGTTTGGCACTTAGTCGGCATGCAATACATTCATGTTGAATTCATAGGTGAAAGGAGAGAGGGAAGGAGGGAGGAAAAGAGGTAAGAAGAGACTGCTTCCACAACTTGCCTTTATCCTTGTCCTTTTGCAAGTTTTCCTTCTGTTCCTGCTTTGGTTTTGTTTTGCCGGGTCCTTTACCTTCTATATCTTAAATTCAAGTTTGCTATTTCTTTTTCTTTTCAAGTTTGCTATTTCTGACTTCATCACTTTCTTTCCTTTTAAAAAATTTTGTTAATGTTTATTTATTTTTGACAGAGACAGAGAAAGAGAGAGAGACAGAGGCCATGAGCAGCGGAGGGGCAGAGAAGGAGACACAGAATCTGAAGCAGGCTCCAGGCTCTGAGTTAGCTGTGAGCACAGAGCCCAACGTGGGCCTCAAACCCACAATCCATGAGATTATGACCTGAGCCCAAGTCAGTTGCTTAAATGATTTAGCCATCCAGGTGCCCCATCACTTTCTTTTCTTATTAGGATATATTTAGGATGTTTTAGAAGTGTTTGCTCTTACAGGCAATGCTGCAATAAATAACTTTCCAAGTACTTCTCCAGGATAGATTCTTTTTAAAGAAATTTACTATTTATTTATTTATTTAGAGAGAGATTGTGCGTGCACAAGCAGGGGAGGGGAAAGAGAGAATCCCAAGTAGGCTCCATTCTGTTAATGCAGAGGATGCCATGGGGCCCCATATCATGAACTGTGAGATCATGACATGAGCCAAGATCAAGAGCCAGACAATCTACTGAGCAACCTAGGCACCCCTTTCTAAGACAGATTCTTAAGAGTGAAATTTTTCTTTTTTATTTCTTATATAAACATCTGAAGGATCTAGCTTAAGATACTACTGAATTGTTCTAATACAGGTTTACATCAGAGTTTTATTTACTTTTGGTTTTATATAACTTCAAACTTCTTTAAAAGTTACAAGGAAGGTACAAGAAACTCCATATAATTCTTTCTTTTTTTTTTTACAAATAGTTTATTGTCAAATTAGTTTTCACATAACACCCAGTGCTCATCCCCACGAGTGCCCTCCTCCATGCCCATCCCCCCTCCCCCCCACATCCATCAGTCCTCAGTTTTTGTCAGCATTCAAGAGTCTCTCATGGTTTGCCTCTCTCCCTTTCCCCCACCATTTCCGCCCTTCTTCTCCCCCTTGTTCCTCCGTCAAGTTCCTCCTAATCCTCCTATACGTGCAAACATA
>NW_024081323.1:343239-370739 GCF_003009895.1 Hyaena hyaena
ACATATCAGATAAAGGGTTAATATCCAAAATCTATAAGGAAGTCACCAAACTCCACACCTGAAAAACAAACAACCCAGTGAAGAAATGGGCAGAAGATATGAACAGACACTTCTCCAAAGAGGACATCAAGATGGCCAACAGACACATGAAACGATGTTCAGCGTCCCTCCTCATCAGGGAAAAACTCCATATAATTCTCACCCAAATTCATCAATTTGTTTTGCATTTTGCCCTATTTGTTTTATTATTCCCTTTCTCTCCTTCTTCTACACACACACACACACACACACGCACGCACACACTACAGAATATTTTTTTGACCACTTGTTAGTAACTTGGAGGCCTCAGGTTCCTTTATTCCTAAATCCTTTCCTGTCGATTTCCTAAGGACCAGAATATTTACTTACATAATCCCAGTACAATGATGAAGATCAGGACGTGGTTTTTCAGATATTAATTTGTAATGTATATTTCTTATTTCCTCTTCCACACTACATTAAGGCTCGTAAGTTCAGTGAATAAATCCCACAGCACCATATACCTTCAGAATCTGGCCCAGTATATTACACATAATGGAGACTAAGTAAATATTTCCTGATAACTTCAGACAAGGAGGATAGGATTTTTAGGAGATACTCCTCAACTAAGTTTTATGTGAAAATACAGGTTTCTCAAAATTAAAACCTAAGTTCCGGATATTTGAGCACAGCTATCCATAGTCTGAAGCATGTACTAAAACTGAATTTAGTACTAGATCTAGTGTATTATGGTTGATTATATTCATGCTGTACAATTAAAGTAATTACTTCATTTTAAAATTAATGCACTCTAAATATGTTTAATGATCTGAAATTAAAATGTGCAATTATAGTATAAATACATGAAATGATGTTGTAGTGTGTTTATAGTAATTATTTTGTGTCAGCTGAGACAGCTGTAGTGAGTGTGTGCACAAGTGCCCAGGGAAGCTGTTCACAGTCCATCAAGCAGAGGTGCTCCTGGACCAAGGGCCATGTGGGAGAAACACATTTGCTGTGGTTGAGGGTTTGTGAAGAGAAAAGGTTGCCTTTTTCCTCATTAGTCTTGATAATTATGATAAATAAGTAGCTCGTTTATAGAAAATGCTTAACACATGAATATCCCCTTAAGTATATGGAAAAGATCTTAATTCAAGAGCTCCATTTTATACAGGCATAGAATTACAGCCACAATTGGCCAGATAAAATAGTTTCCTGAAAAAATTGTCCTACTGATACTGTCATTTTTACAAGTCTATTAACCAATATTGACAAGTTGGGTTAACAGGCAGCTGTCACAAATTAGAAATATATTCTAATGAATGATTCCTTATATTTGATGACCCTAGAATCTAAGAAGTTTTATCCATGCTATTATAACCAAAGGATGACTTTTTACTTTTCATCACTTTAGTAAAACAAACAAACAAACAAAACCCAAAACTTTGGCAAATACAACTATCACTGACGCCTCTGCTAGTACACACTTGCCTGACAGAATTTTGCCTGGTGCTTAAGATTTTTAAGACTATTACCTTAAATTCCAGGACTCAGAAGGCTCTGGCTACCCCCCTAGAGTGGGAAATGTCCCTCTTCTTCTCAAACTAACTTAGGTCTGGCAGTATCAGAAGGATTTGGTACCCTTCAAAGTACCACCCCTTCTCCTTCATATTTATGCTCTAACATATTTTAGAGATAATGTGGCCCATATGTTTCTGATATCCTTGGCCTTATTTCATCAAAATATTGTTTGCTTAGAAATACTTGATGCCCAAGTTGTCTTCGCAAACAGGCTCTTACAGCATTTCTCTTTAAAATGGAAAGGTAGATTTTGTAGGCCCCACAACAGCAACTGAGGGTGAAAGTGGTTTTGATCTGAAATTCCTATAGGTCATAGCTTCCCATACCTCTAATTTTAAACACATCTACTATCTTAGTTGGCTTGGGGATGCTATAAGAAAGTACCATAGACTGGGCATCTTAAACAATAGACATTTATTTCTCACAGTCCCAGAGGCTGGAAAGTCCAAGATCAAGGTCCTGGCAGGTTCAGATATTTGTGAAGGCCCTCTTCCTTACTTGTAGATATCTGCCTTCTCACTTTGTGCTCACATAGTCTTTTATGGGTGCATGTACATGGAGGAAGAGAGAGAGAAGGGTCTTTCTCTACCTCCTCCAGAATTTAATCCTATGATAAGTTCCCTACACTAATGACCTAATGTAAATCTAATTACCTCCCAAAGGCTACACCTCAAATTACTATCACATTAGGGATTAGAATTTCAACATATAGGGGCGCCCGGGTGGCGTAGTTGGTTGAGCGTCCGACTTTCGCTCGGGTCATGATCTCGCGGTTCGTGGGTTCGGGCCCCGCGTCGGGCTCTGTGCTGGCTGCCGGCTCAGAGCCTGGAGCCTGTTTCAGTCTGTGGCTCCCTCTCTCTCTGACCCTCCCCTGCTCACGCTGTCTCTCTCTCTGTCTCCTAGAAATAAATAAAACATTTAAAAAAAAAAAAAAAAAAGAATTTCAACATATAAATTTGTGGTGGAGCAACAACATTCAGTCCATATCTACAATACACTAAAAATACATTGAAGAAGTAATACTATTATGTATTGTCTTACACAGCCTGGGCAGCAATGCAAATATGATTACACTTCTAAAGGTGAGTGAAAGAACTAGAGCTCCCATGTGATCACACTGTTGTTTCAAGAGTGTAATAACATGGGCTGTGAAAAAAACATGTGACAAAGCAAAACTGAGATATGCCTGATCAACTTTCCTCTAGTGCTACCACTGGATAAATCATTGGCTTTGCACATCACCCTTATAGGACATATTGAGAGTCAAAGTCAACAAAATGCAAATTACCACGTTTCAGATGGAGATTCTCTTTAGAGCAAAAGGAAAGGGATGTTTGGGTGTGGGGTGCCTGGGTAGCTCAGTCAGTTAAGCAGCTGACTCTTGGTTTTGGGTCAGGTCATAATCTCTGGGTTCGTAAGTGCAAACCCTGCATCGGACTCTGTGTTATCTGTGAGGGGCCTGCTTGGGATTCTCTCTCTCCCGTCTCTCTCTGTCCCTATTGTGTTCATGCTCTCTCTCTCTCAAGATAAATATAAAAAAAATAATTATTTTTTTTAAAAAAGACATGGGTGTCCTAAGAAGGATTTTGTCCTATAATGAAACCCACTTGTTAGTTTTGATGTCACCTTACTCAATCTTCCTGTTGCCCTGTAGGAATAAAGGTTTAAGAAAGCAGTGAAAATGCTGATACTCGGCCTAATGCAACTGTCATGAGGAGGAATAAGTAGACATGTGACCAAGGAGATTGTAACAAGAAGTCAACTGTAGGATATAGGTGGTGACGGAATGGTTATGAGGAGGTTCGCTGGAATTATTTCAATTTTTTTCAGTTGACAGAAAATATTAAAAATATTTGTTAAATTTTTTTAATACTACCTCAAAATTAGTAGTACCTGGAGACTTCCGTGAACTTAGCAAGACACATTTCAGTTACCTTGGCCTTTGTGTAATACTCATTATTTACAGTTACTCATTCTTTTATTAATGATTGTGTTCCCAGTTACCCCAAACCTCACCAGGATTCCTTTAAGGTCTTATGTCCCTCACAATGTCCCTAGCCATGAACCTATTTATTTCTCTACTCTCAAACCTTATCTATGCTATATTCCATTTTTTCCCAACTCTGCTAGCCCTAACATCTGGAATGAACCTGATGGAAAGCCTCTAAGGTGTGTTCAAGATGAAAGAAAAATGAACTGTATGTTAGAGAACCACAACCTCACCACTAAGGTGAGTTCTGCTTATTTGGCAAATAGCCCCTGTTTATTGAGCACAGAGTTGTTTATGAAAATCATTTTAAAACATTTCTTCCTCACAACAACCCTATTACCCCTATTGTAGAGATGAGAAAAGACAAGTAAGAAAAGTTAAGTATCTTCCTTAGGGTTCCATGACTTAGCAAGATTTGAACCATGACCTGTCAGGCTCCAAAGCCTCAAACTGTAACCACTTGTTTGTATTGTCTTTCAACTCTCTTCACATCTTTGAGTCTTTGTTTCTAAAATATAATTATTCTATTTTACATGGATTTGATTTTAGCATCGAATAAAACCAGAGTTAAGTAAGTATATTTAAAATAGTAAAGGACTCTACAAATACAGGTATAAATATTACCACGATATAAACAATCTCTGAACTGGTTTTGACAAGTGAAATAATGCATCATCTCTCATGACAGGAAAGCCTCAGAAAATATATCCTTCTTTAACTATGAGATATCCATTCCTTTGGCAATTCCAAATAGTGAGAATGCATAGTCATTGAGTTGTATTAACTCTAAAGCTCACAATTATTAGATTCTTTTTAAAACTATGTCTTGATAATGGACAGAAATCATGAAGACACAGTACCTTATAATAACACAGAGAAGCCAGAACAACTGAAATAAAAACATCTTTGCCCCATTCATAATAACACTGCCTGTGACTCATCCGACTTGTGAATCCCAATATATTCTGCTTTCACGTGTGGGGCAAATTCAATTTAACAGAGGAATGTAAAGATTATAGTTTCTTAACTCAGTGCTTCCCCAAATTTAAAGTCTATCAGAGTCAGCACTTAAAACAAACAAAAACATATTCTTAGGTTTTAGATACATCTCTAGAAGATTCTTATAGAGTGAATTGGTGACACTTGAGGAACAAAGTCTTTAGAAACTTTACTAAGAGATTTTGATAAACAGTATATTTAAAGACCACTACCTTAATCAAAACCAACATGTTTCAAAAAACTTTTTTTCTTGATACAATATCATATTTGGTGGGAGAAATACTTGTTCATAAGAAGACTCTTCAAATTATACTATATATATTATATAATATATATATACTGTCTTCCCCTCCACCACACACAATTAGTCTATATAGAAAATTTACTTCCTTCCCCTTAGTGAATGAGATCACACTAATTAAACATAGTATGTTAAAAGCTTATAGAGACTATCAATTTGGCTATCTAAATGTTAATTTTACCTACTATTAGAGAACAAATATATAAAGTGCCCAGAAAGGATCATTTTATCTATTTTAGAAATAGAAAAGATTTCTTAGCAGTCAAAAAATAAGTTGTTATAACTTCTTCCTTGCAAAAGTTTTTCTCTGGTGAAAAAATGTAATAGTGATAATTTACTTTGAATATCAACAAAAAAAAGGATATTCAATGGTTTGTAACTCACTAATTTTTGCATCAGAAAACTGATGAATGCCTGTTTTGGAGATATTATTCTGCTTATTTATATTGTTTAAGTCACTTGTATACATAGAGGAAGCAAAGAATGACTTTTCCATGCTTATGTTTCTGCAGTTTGTTACAGATGAAAAATAGTTTAATTTTGTGTGCTCAGAATAAAAGAGGTTAGAAGGTTACAAATCATGTTTGTATAAGGTATTACAGCATCTCTCCAGTCAATTGGAAAATTGAACTTACTGATGCATTGACCAAATCAAAACAATGTGCTTATATTTTTCCTCTAGAAGATTTCCAGCCCAAATAGCAATTTGGCTTCCTATTCCTTCGCTTAGAAAATACATTTTGATTTACCGCAAGTGTCTAATTTAATCAGGGGTACAAACATGTAAAGGGTGTCTGGTTCTTATTTCATTGTGTTTTTGGAACATAAATGAGAAACAGTGAGAAATGTACATTTTGAAGACATCTCCTGTATATTTTCCCAGAACAGTTTATAAATTTCAAACTCTTTCACAATAGTTATCTAACTGGTAGAAGATTTGATAACTAAATAAAAAATTTGATTGATAAAAAAAAGTCACCTCATCCTCAAAGAAGATATGAAGTTACATGACTCATGAGTGTTTAGAGTAGAAAACATGAGGGCGTACAGAGTCACAACTCTTCTCCTATTCTTGTGCTTAACTATGAGTGACACGAAAACTTTAAGTCATGGTTCTCAGATGTTCTCAAAGAGGATTCTTATTCAGTGATCACCTAAGAAGTGATCAATAAAATCTTCAGTGCAACACAGTTGGACCCTTTTTTCTAATCTAAGTTTGAGAATAATGCAAAAGAGGCTTTTATTCCACTCCAGCTCTTTTCTATAAAAGAGTGCTCCAGGATCTCCTTTCATGTGCGCCCTGTGTCTTCTGTGTTGCAAACATAAAGTGAATGCTGGCAGGTTCATGTGCATTAAAAAAAAAAAAAAAAAATCAGAGTATACAGGATTGTTTATTCTATCAAAAAGAGATACTCCAAATAGCTTTTTATGCCATTAAAATGACACTTAGATACTATTTCCACCTATCAGATAAGCCAATATTTAGGGGTTTGACAACTGACAATGCACTCTTTTTGGAGAGGCTATGAAGAAACTAGTGTTCTCATACAAGGCAGATGAGTGTACAAAATGGATCAACGCCACTGTAATGGAATTTTGCAATAACTATCAAAAATACATATTCTTTTTCCCTTTGTGGTCCCTTTATAAAAACTATTCTAGATATATACTGCCAAAAAATAATAAATATATGAACAAGGCTATTTACTATTGCCAAAAACTGAGATAATCCAAATATCCAACAACAGTGAACTGCCTGATATAAACCATGATATACAACACAATGTATTATGCAACTGTAATTGAACAAATCAAATCTCTGTAGCTTCTTCAAATTGATCTCCACAATATATTAAATGAAAAAATGTACAAAATTATATTCACTGTATATAATTTTTATGAAGAGAAAGAGGGGAGATTATGAATATGTGTGTATATATACACACATATATACACCTTCCTCTTTCAAAGGTCAGTTGCTTCTTTTGGGGAAAAATTGTGCATGTGTGTGTACATAAAGGGGAGAAGAAGGGGGGAAATGAGAGAGACAAACCATGAGAGACTCTTGAATGCTGACAAAAACTGAGGACTGATGGATGTGGGGGGGAGGGGGGGAGGGGCATGGAGGAGGGCACTTCTGGGGATGAGCACTGGGTGTTATGTGGAAACTAATTTGACAATAAACTATTTGTAAAAAAAAATTAATAAAAATATTTATGTACATGAAGAAGGTATAGGTAAACATGGGGTGTATGAAAGCAAATTCCCTCAGAATATATGCCTTACAGTTTGATTTTACCTATAAAAATCTTATGTAAGTAAGAAACACACTGAAAATTTTAAAAAGCAAAACTTAGAAATTGAAAATAATGAATAAGTGGGCATAACTGAATTTCCTGTTAATGGAATATCAAAAAAAGCCTTATTTCTAGCTATTCTACTAGAAACAGAATGTTTTTAGTGTTTATCCCTAGTAGGACGTATCCAATGGACAAAAAGAGCCACAAAGGAGTTTAAAACTGTTTAAGATTAAATTACTTTGTTTTTAGAGAGAATATAGTAGATAAGTAATTAAGATAAGTCATTAAGGACCAAAATTTTCATTATAAGTTAAAAAAATAAAAAACCTACTTTCAGGAGCAAAACTACTACAATTTATTTTTATTTGCAACTATAAATTAATATATTTGTATGTGTATGTGTTACCTTTTTTTCTAATAATATACCAAACTCATAGAAAATGTCAAGTATAAAGCAAGGAAATCCCATAAATTTTTTATAATTCCCCATATTTCTTTTTTTTTAAAGAAAAAAATATTTTATAGTTCTGTCCACTAAAATGGCCCCTAAGCAATGACAATCCCCTAACAATGAATATCCTAGCACCTGGACTGTGACCCCCACATACCATTTCCTAAAATTAAATCAGAACTTTTTTAAAAAAATAGCTAATTCCAAGTTTGGGTCAGAAAATGTATATGATGAAACTAGGATAGCTTATCTTGCCTAAAAACCAAAAGGTTGCCAGACTAACAAGGTCACCTCAAAAGGTCATAGGGATATTCAAATATGAAAACAAATGATGACTCTAGAGGAGTTAATACAGCAAAAACATTTTTGAAAACTCATAAAGTCAAAATCTTATCATGATATTCCAGAAGCAAAATATACTCATGGATCATTTTTGCTAAGATATCAATGCATTAATTTGAAAATTAACAGAAATGAAACAGGCCTTTACCCTGCCTTTCCTGAACTTCATGAAATATTACAGTGATGGAAAATAAAAGTTAAATGCCATTAAGAGAATTAAATATGGGTAGGTGATCAGATTAAAAGACAACATCCTTTTCAACAGATAAATGAAAAGAAAAAGAGGGGACTGTTGGATGAATTGTACAAGATTATAAGACACCTGATAAAATCTACTGTTTGACCTTGTTTAGATTCTAATTCAAACAATCAGCTGTTATAAACCAAAGCATTCACTAGATGCTATTAAGGAATTATAAGCTATCATGTGATAATGAGATTGTTATTATGTTAAAATAAAACTGTTACAATTGCAAATAAATAGTCACAGTTTAAATACAATGTTTCAGGGGTGCCTGGGCAGCTCAATTGGTTGGGCTTCCGACTTTGGCTCAGGTCATGATCTCACTGTTCGTGGGTTTGAGCCCCACATTGGGCTCTGTGCTGACAGCTCAGAGCCTGTTTCAGATCCTATGTCTCCCTCTCTCTCTGCCCTTCCCGTGCTCATGCTCTGCCTCTCTCTGTCTCAAAAATAAATAAATATTAAAAAAATACAATGTTTCAGATTGGTTTTACAATATTTCAGGCAAAAAGTATGTGCTTGTGATGAGTGAGGTAAAAATGGCAGAATGCTGGTGATTTTGAAACTTGGTAATGAGTCAACTGGTAATGGTATTTATTATAGTATCCTTCCCACTTTTGCATATATTTGAAATTTTCCATAAAATAAAACTAATAATAATAATAATAATAATAATAGTAAAAGTCTGTGACTAATGACTCAGCTATGTTAGCAATGGATTTAGGTCTAATTAAATTAATAAACAAGAACTCCATTATTGCATCCTATAGAGCAAGGTGTGAGATGAATTCGTGACACACGGTGACACCCAGTGCCGCGAGCATTTAGTGGCAGACTTGTTGACACAGGAGAGGCTATCAGTAGCGTCTGAGTTTTTAAAATCAAGAATAAACTTAAGAAAGTAATTCTGTGTTTAATAGGAAGGTAAGTGTAGTTAGACAAAGTAGAAAGCATAAGACAAGAAAGACAAGAAAACTCTGTGAAAAGTGGAGACTGTTAAAATGCAATGATCCAAGAGTAAATAACCCCAAAGGAATATATCAGCATGAACTTCAGAAGCTGTTCATGGTTTCAAAAAGCTTTCCCTGTAAAGGGGTGAGGGGCTAAATTAAGTCTATATTTAGTTAATGCTGTAATTAAGCTTTGCATTTAAATAAATTTTGTGAACACTACTCAGCAGGTATAAAATGGAAATAACAAGCCAGAGGTAGTAGGATGAGTCAAGTTTCTGAAGTTCACAAATTTCAGCATTTATCAGATTTTGGATGACAGATTAATCCACTTATCCTCTCAGACCATGCATTTTCTCATCTGCCAAATGAGAATTTTTTTTTTTTTTCAAATGAGAATTTTTAAACCAAATGATCTTTTAAGTGTTTTAGAACTGATGGTCTGTTAGATGATCAGGTTTATTTTTTCTCTCCTTGCCCAAATTCCCTGATCTTTTGCACAGTTTCAGACTAGAAGAGTGTATCCAGCCCTTGCCCCTCCTCCTTCATCTCTAAACATTCTTTCACTACTACCCACCCTCACCCCTGACTCACATTCTGGCAGCATGGGTGAATGCCAGAGGCAGGACACTGGGAAGCAATTTATAATTATATACACTGCCGCTGTCACTTTGGAGAGAAAGACAATTTATAATAAACAATGGACCTCTTAAAATTATCAAAGCTGTGGTCCTCAGCTCACAGGGTCAGTTCTCCAGAGAGTCACTGATGGTTGCAAGGGTCTGGCTAACATTTGCATCCTGTGTTGCCTCCTCATAAAGTTCCCTCTCATCTCTTCTCCTGGATTCTGTAAGGGCCACCATAGGAAATGCCAGGGCAAATTATTCTAAAGAATAAATGATGAACTGCAGAAAGGAAGACTTTGGTTTGGCAAGAAAGAAGAAAAACAATGGTTCAGAGAAGTCGATGTTATTAGGCAAGTAGAAACAAAAATGTGGAAAGCAAATCAAGCAAATATATTTAGAGAAACAGAGGACATCATTTTCCTTTTTCATTTAGTCACTACTGGGCAGGACAAGGTTAAGTGTGATAGAAAAAAAAAAAAAGCACTGAATTTGATGCCTGAAGATATGTGTTCAAATTGAAATTCTAATATGTGTTAGATTTCTGACTCTGTGCCGGTAATACAGGCTTAAATGCAGGGACATAAAATGATGATAACAAGAGTAACTTTCCTCACAGGCCCTCCTTTTCCTATCCACCTTTTCCTTATACCACCATGATTCCTGTTATTTTTGGAACTGAGGCATTGATTCAGAAAACCAGGACAAATCAGAGCCACAATGGCCTCCTACTTCTGAGTCATTCATTTATTTTCTCAATTACTTTTTCATTCAGTTCTTTGAGGCAGGTTAGAATGTGTATTTGTTAATCTGGGATGAAGACCATAGACAAACAAATTGCTGGTGCTTTACACTCACTGGGTCATTTACCACCCCTACAACCTTGAAAAGAAGATTTTATCATCATGACTACAGATAAAGAAAGTAAGGTAAAAGAAGTTAAATTATCCTTAGCACACAATTGTTAAGTAACAGAGTGAAGATTTGAAGCCAGACTCATTTATTCTATCTAATATTTATTGATTTAATAGTTAATATATTTTTCAAGAACTGTATCACTCAAATGTTGTATGTGAATATCACTGAAACAGACTTGCAATTACAAAAGAAACATTTTTGATTTGTACATGAATCAGAGCATACAAGGAATGTAAACAGTGATTAGTAGTTTCTGACAACATGACAAAAATTTCTTTAAAATCTGTGATAGCAAATGAATCACAGTTCTTGCCCCCATTTCAAAAAACTTTTTAAAAAACTATATTACATTTTCCTTTTTACTAAATAAAATAAGCATATTTTTATTTCTCACATTACCTAGGGAAACTGGCTCTTTGTAGTCTTAAAAATCATGCTTTCCTTCTACAATCCTCCCCAAAGCAATCATAGAGACAATTTACACAGTTCGTGTAAAAGCACTCTTTTCTTTCTAGAAGAAAGTTAGGCATCTATCTGAATACCAGCAGAGGAAGTGGGGATCTAAAATGGATATGTTCCTGGGTGGAATATAAGAAAACATTTTTAAAAGGCAACAGTAATTTTCTGACCCAGCACATAAACTGTAACAATGATGCTTTTAATGCTTAAATTCTAATATAAATATTATATATTTTCCTTCCATAATCAGTTGAATGCATTAAAATTTAGCAAGCATATAAAGATAAAGGGGGAGGGAATTAGCAGTACTACTTTCCAAAGAACATTTGATATGTTCCACCCTGGGTTTCTCTGATGGTTTCTACGGTGCCACGCGTTAAGAAGGAAGGCTTTAATCTGTAAAGATGAATTTCAAGCTCAGAACCCCCACTGGTTTTAATGGGAGTGACACAGCTAACATGTCACAACAGACTTTGGAAAGGTACCCCTGAGTGTCCAATTATTTTAAGTGCTTTTCCTATTCACTGTCACTCAACTGATCATAGTGGATTTATTTGGCAATAACATTCCTCTGACATGAACTTCCGGAGGAATTGCTCCATAATTCAACCCTAGTTAATGTTGCCTTAAAAATTAAGTGTTTCCGTAAGTTTTAAATAGATAACAGTACTTTCTAACAACTACATTCTTAGATACAATTTTATTACGTAGACAGGGTTTTAAAAAAAATCTGGCAAGAAAAATTTTCCTTTTTTAGTTAAAATGGAAAAAAATCTAAGAGAAAACATCCTGTCATAAGTTCCAGAAAAAAGTCCCCAACCTGGAACTGGAGATGCAAGCATTTTCTAAATTACCTTAATAAATGTAAAATACCCAGTTTAATATTTATCTCTTTTAAAAAATTACTGAGTGTTTAGCATTAGTAAGTATTCCTTTTTCTCTGAAGTGGCTTTTCTAGGATTACTATGTGTTCCAAGTCCTCAATTTTATGATGCCAATTCTAATTTCATGATTATTATATAAGACATTATCCGGTTCCCTGAGTATTATCCATGCCAATGGGCATAGAGCTATATCTCTGGGTTATATGTGCTTCACATCAATCCCCTGCTGCAGTCTCTCATGTCATAATGAAGATAATAATGAATAGAATCCTTTATTATACTCAAAGAGAGAAAGTGCCTATTTAAAATAATGGGGGAAAACGGTTTTTACTTTTCTTTCTGTTCTTCTCAAGGTCATTAGGATTTATAAGCAGTATAGAGGATACATCATACAATCAAGCTAGAGTAAGATACAGACCTGGTATTCAAAATAAGATAATATAAAGCTAACATGTGTTTTGTCTAATTGAAATGCTATCAATAATTTAGCAGAATTTATAGATATGACTGCTTATCCAAGGCTATAGCCAAAACTACTCTCTGTTATGTCACCCAAGTGGGGAGACACTATTTCTATATCATCTGAATCAGCCCCAGGACTATGGATTCTTCCTTCCAATTAGCTTCTTATGGTACTAAACTAAACAAAACCAGGAATCAGGCAGTTACAGAGTTGTAATAGGTCTTGAATTTTTGTTCCTGGGGATAAGGAGGAGTTCATATAAATAGAATTAATATAGCTACTTCTGTAAATATTAACTGGTATTAAATCCTCATGAAATTATAACTTTAAAATATTTTGCATAATTCCCATCTCTTAACAATTTTTGGAAATATATTTCTTGGTTAGATAATAAAGAGAGTCTAAGTACTCCAAAAAGACTCTTTATTTCTATTTTTAAAGTAGAAGAATAAAATAAAAATGACTATCAGATGAGCTGTCTGATGACTTCTTAAAGCTTAATAACTTCAGCATGATACAAAATTCAGCATTTTAAAATGAAGTACCCACCTACATACTTGGTAAGTTGCCAAAGTCTAGACTACCACAATGGCAAGTTTAGAAAAGAACAGGAACACACAATTTTAATCTTGTAAAGATCTAAACTGCCTAGAAGGAATATTCATTCTCATTTTGAACTGTGATTTACCTGATTTTTCTTAAATTCAGAAGTAAAGTCAAACTAATAAATTTACTTGGAAAACCATTTTGAGTTCAGCAACTTGAATTCATCTTAAAACCTCTAAAGAAGAATTGCCTGAATTTTAGTAGCTGAACATTTACTAGGAGCCAGGAGCTGCATATAAGTGATATAAATAACTACTATTACTTTCTTTGTACAAATGAGGAAACTGAGGCATAAAAACGTTCAGAAATTTGCCCAAGTTGTGCAGATTCTAAATGACAGAGCTAGGATTCAAATGCAAGGAGTCAGATTCCAGAGCCTGTGCTGGTAACCAGTCCTGCACTGGTGCTCTGAGATAGTGTGTTTATGATACTACTGTTCCCAGTGGCCAAATTACTGGAAAACATATGCAGTATCTCTGAGAGTTGCTAAGGGATGACAGATAATACTGGGTGGTATGTTTCTGTTTTTGTTCTGAACATTAATTATTTACTCCTGTATCTTTCTTTGTGGAACAAAGACAAAACTAAAGAGAAGTTTCTCAAGTAATATTTAGTACTAATATCATACCTGAAATAACTTTATTTTCTACCTGAGCTGAAGTAGGAAGCTTAACCGATTGAGCCACTCAAGCATCCCTCCTTTCTCTGCATATTAACTCCAGTACCTCTACGTAGATATAGGAAACTGCCATAAGAACATAGGAAATGAACAATTCAGATAAAAGTAGGAGAAGAAAATAGAGCCAGGACATATCAGAAAATACAAATTATATAATACATACACATATTATATGTAACTATATATAATATGTAATGTTAATATGTTATATAAATATATAACATATAAGAAACATATACTAACACTTAATAAAAGGAAAAAGAGAAAGAGTGCTGTGAAGTTGAGAGAGCTATTGTAGCAAACCCTTCTACCTAAATTTAAGGAAAACGAATTTCCCATAAAATGAGTAAAAGGACCATGGTCTCACATACCAGAGATCTGACCAGGTCATTTGAAAAGGAAAGGAAATAAAACTTCTATTCAGTTTATTAAAATGATGCTTTATTTAAAGAAAAAATAAAGAAAAACAAAAGGAATAACATAATTTAAGATACTCTCAAGGAGAGAAAATGGGAGCCCAGGACTTTGTGTGACTTCCAAGTACAAAAAGCCAAGAACACACTGTTATCAGCATGCAAAAAGTCAAGAAATATTGTTCCCAGAGGAATCTACTGAAGAACTTCAGAAAACCATAATGAATGGGGAAACAATGATATAAGGACTGGATGCATGATTACCAGTGCTAACCTCACACAACAAAAGAGAAAAACGCAACAGTATGCTTCTCCTGACAAGAGAAAACAATACCGTTTATAAAACAATCTTGTTCCTAAAGCCAAACTTGAATCTTATTCAGCATTTAGTTTCTACCAATAATTCACAGGAATTACAAAAGACAAAGGAATATGGTAAGCTACACCACTGGGATGCAAGTAGTAAATACAGATAGGCATATATGTGTGAAGGAGAAGCCCAATGCCTTTGACAAAGAAATCATAAGGCAAAAAAAGGAGAGAGAGATAAGAAGTGGCACTTACAGTTAAATGAGATACAACAAAGTAACCTCTGCAAGGTAAAACCTTCATTGCATCTTTATGAAAAAACTAAGTTGCAAAAATGTTATGACATTTAGGAGCACCTGGGTGGCTCAGTTGGTTGAGTATCTGGCTTTGGCTTAGGTCATGATCTTGAAGTTCGTGAGTTCGAGCCCCATGCAGGGCTCTGCGCTGACAGCTCAGAGCCTAAAACCTGCTTTGGATTCTGTGCCTCCCTCTCTCTCTGCCCCTCCATGGCTCATGCTTTGTCTCTCTCTCACACAAAAATAAAATAAACATAAAATTTTTTTTAAATGTTATGACATTTATAAGACAATGAGAAGTTTGAATATTAAAGAGATAGACCATGATATTAAGCAATTCTTTTAAACCATTTTTTTAATGTGGCATTAGCCAGGGAAATATACCAAAAAAGGAGGGGGGGGAGAAAAGCATGTTCTTTAGATATTATACTAAATGATTAGGAGATCGATAAATGCACTGACACAGTGCCTGAGTCTTGCTTCACACTCATTTTGTGGGTATGAAAGTAATAGGGTCTGTCATGGATGATGGCTGTTGGGGTGGAATGAGTCCTAGATGCTTATTTTTATCACTATCAAAACCTCACAATAAAATAAAATGGAAATATGATAAAGACATTTTCAAACAAATAAAAGTTAGAAGAATTCATTGCCTACAAGCTTGTGTTAAAAGTTGCAATGAAAGAGATTTTCAAGAAGTAAACTTGTCCCAGATAAGCACACAATAAGATAGGAAGGGGCAAAAAATCCTTGAGGAAGGTAAAAAGTGATTAAATCTATATGAAAACTATTTAAAATAATACTAATTGTCTTATGGGGTTGATGCATGTAGAATTAAAACATCTGACAAAAAATGAAAAGACAGGAGAAGGATTAGTGTAAGTATTCTTTGTTTCTTGCATTATCTGGGAAGCAAGAAAAGCACTAATTTATATTCAGCTGTAATGAATCAAGAATGTCAGCTGCCATCTGTAGATGAGGTAGAGTACCCTCCTCTTTGGAAGATATTATAGCGGTTATTTATTTATGTATTTATTATTATTTAAAAAGCACTCTATTGAAATGCCAAGGAAAGCCAACACAAGACAGATCCTGTGCACAACTCATGCAATGGCAGATTCTTTACACTTCTCACCCCCCTCCCATACTAGACTTGACTTAGTACCGTAATGTTTGTTTTTGTAATAGAAGAACAAACAAAAATTGATCACATTTTTGGGATAGTTCTATTTCCTTATGTCATGTAAATAATGCATTGAAAGTTAACATAAATATATGACTTAATATATGCTTCTTAGATACATCAGCTTCTTTTAAGAACACAGAGAAATAACAAAAGGAAACTTTTTTCAATAATGCTAAAAATTGACATAAAAACCTTCTCATGAGGAAGCTCCAGTTCTGCATGGAACCAGTACTTATAATTGCATAGCCCTTGACAGTTTGACACAAATTACCTCATTTGTTGAGCCTCAGGACTATCTAATAAAGTAAAAGGAGACAGTTTTATTATTTCTAATGTTTGGATAAGAAAAGGGGGGATTTGAAAGAATAAGTAATTTACTTAAGGACAAAAAGATATTACTGATTAAGAAAAGGAACTGAACATATAAAATAGGTTAAATAAGTTAAATCAAACTTATTCTGTTGTAGTATGCATCATTCGTTGCAATGTTGCACACAGAACAACACAGCTGTCAATGCTCTTTGAAATACTCTTATGTTGTCTTCCAAAATAAAGTTAGCCGAAGGAAACAATCAACAAAACTAAAAGGCAGCCTACAGAATGGGAGAAGATATTTGCAAATGACATATCATATAAAGGGTTAGTATCTAAAATTTACAAAGAACTTATTAAACTCAACACCCAAAACCCAATAACCCAGTGAAGAAATGGGCAGAAAACATGAATAGACACTTTTCCAAAGAAGACATACAGATGGCTAACAGACACATGAAAAGATGCTCAACATCATTCATCATTAGGGAATATAAATCAAAACCACAATCAGATACAACTTCACACCTATAAGAAAAGCTAAAATTAATAACACAAGAAACAACAGATATTGATGAGGATGTGAAGAAAGGAGAACCCTCTTGCACTGCTGATGAGAATGCCACTCTGGAGAACGATATGGAGGTTCCTCAAAAAATTAAAAATTGAGCTATCCTATAATCCAGCAATTGCACTATTAGGTATTCAACCAAAGGATACAAAAATACTTCAAAGCTCTGAAGAGGAACATGCACCCTAATTTTTATAGCAGCAGTATCAACAATAGCCAAATTATGGAAAAAGTCCAAATGTCCACTGACTGATGAAAGGATAAAGAAGAGATTCTATCTATCTATCTATCTATCTATCTATCTATCTATCTATCTATCTATCTTTCTATCTATCTATCTATCTATCTATACATCCATCCATCCATCCAATGGAATATTACTCAGCCATCAAAAAGAATGAAATCTTGCCATTTGCAACAATGTGGATGGAGCTAGAATGTATTATGCTATGCTAAATGAAATGAATCAGCCAGAGAAAGACCAGTACAAGTACCATATGATTTCACTCACATGTGGAATTTAAGAAACAAAACAGAGGGGTGCCTGGGTGTCTCATTCAGTTAAGCTTCCAATTTCAGCTTATGTCATGATCTTGTGGTCTGTCAGTTCGAACCTCATGTCAAGCTGTGTGGTGACAGCTCAGAGTCTGGAGCCTCTTTCAGATTCTGTGTCCCCCCCCCCCGCCCTTCTGCCCATCCCCCACTCATGCTCTCTCTCTCTCTCTCTCTCTCTCTTTCTCAAAAATAAAAAACATTAAAAAATAAACAACAGATGATCATATGGGAAGAGGGGAAAGAGAAAACACAGAAACAAACCACAGGAGACTCTTCACAATAAAGAACAAACTGAAGATTGATGGAGGGAGGTGGGTGGGAGATGGGCTAGATGGGTGATGGGTAATGAGGAGGGCACTTGCTGAATGATCATTGGGTATTGTATATAAGTGATGAATCACTGAATTCTCCTGAAACCAGTATTGCACTGCATGTTAACTAAAAATTTAAAAAAATAAAAAATGAAATAAAATAGGCTTCAGTCTCTCTCATTATGAATCACTTATGATAATGTTCGATATTTCTCACCTGAGAAATATGTAAACTAGAAGTTCATCTATGCATTTAATAAGACTGATTATACTGGATAAATGTTTTATAGGCCAATGTCCTTAGACAACATTTTCTAAGACTTTTTCTACTTCAGTAATGTTTTCATTTGTTAAGAAAATATTGGGAAAAATGCTAAGATTGGCTTTAGGCAATAAGTAGTCTTGAAGAAATAGATTCTTCAACACACATGAAACTTTACTCCTTTGCTCTGTTCTGGGTTATTTACTCTTTCTTCCCTAATTTCCATACTTTTCTTCCCCTTAGCCTTCATTCTGTGTAGTTCTTTTTTTTTTTTTTTTTTAATATTTTTATTTATTTCTAGGAGAGAGAGAGAGACAGCGTGAACAGGGGAGGGTCAGAGAGAGAGGGAGTCACAGACTGAAACAGGCTCCAGGCTCTGAGCTGGCAGTCAGCACATAGCCCGACGCGGGGCTCGAACCCACGAACCGCGAGATCATGACCTAAGCGAAAGTCGGACGCTTAACCGACTAAGCCACCCAGGCGCCCCTGTGTAGTTCTTTTTAAATCTAGTATTGAGTAATTTTCTCTGCTGCTTTACACAATCTTCTATCAAATCCAAGTACTCAGTTTTTAATTTAAACGTTTATAGTTTTCATTTCTGCAATTTCTATTTATTTTGCAAATTTGCAATAAACTTAAAATTGGTTTCCTATTCTGTGTATTTATTTGCAAGATTTTCTTTCATTTCTTTAAACATATTAAGCATAATTGCTAAAATCTACATATGATACAATAGATGTCCAAAAGCTCTGCAATGAAGTCTCATTTGTCTGTTGTTTTTGCTAGTTGTTAAATATAATTACTGTTTCTTTGTGTGTCTTATTTTCTTGGATGTGTGGTCATTGCTGTTGGAAACATAAGAGAGGCATAGACAAGCATCACAATTTTTCCAGAGGCATTAATCATCAAGTGCCTAGAATACCAGTTTGAACTATATTCATGCCTTAAAATGTCTTGGAAAACTTGGCAGTGTACATTTGGCTGTAATTATCTCTTTGGGCTGGTATGTGGTGTATAAACTCTTAGAGATTAATTTTGTTTTTATATTTCTTTATTTCTTCTCTTTCTCTGCATCAAGACAATTTCCCCACATTCTGGTGGGTGTGAATGACAGGGTTGGTTTATATCTGTTGGACCCTGACTCTTTAAGGTCTTAGCTTAACTTCTACCCCCTTGTTTCCAAAGATAACCAAAATCATCACTCATTTTTACACTTTCCTCAGAATCAGCAGATGCCCACACAACAAAAGTGGATTGGAATGCTACCCTAACTTTCTATGTCCTTATGGTCTTCAACATTTGACCTAGTGATTCTTCACTACTTGGAGCTCTCTCTGAAAACATTAGGACAGCTTCTATATTCATCATGAAGTTTATTACCCTCAGAGAAAAAGTTCATCCCAGTAACCTGGCCTACTCTTTCTAATGCAGAAATCTCTCAGCATTATTTGACAGAGTTCATCATGAGCTTCTCCTTGATAAATTTTCTTCACTTTCCTTTAGGATCCCCACACCATACCTTCCTAGGATTTTTCTGTTTCTTTTCTAGTCTACTTTGCTGTTTCTTTCTAGTATCTCCAAATTTAAAAAAAGACCACAACAAGACTCAGTTTTTGGAGTTTTTTCTCTCTCTAGACTCATTCCTTTGCATCTGAATGTCTCTCATGGTTTTAAATACCATTGGTATGCTAAAGATGTGCTCCTTTGTATCTCCAGCCTGGGCCTCTTCCCTGAATGTCTATCTTCTATAAAACCTCCTTCCTGGCATTTTCACTTGAGGGTGTAATAGGAATCTCAACTTTATTATTTTTTTTAATGTTTATTTTTATTTTTGAGACTGAGAGAAATAGAGCTTGATGTGAGGAGGGGCAGAGAGAGAGGGAGACACAGAATCCAAAGTAGGCTCCAGGCTCTGAATTGTCAGCTCAGATCCTGATGCGGGGCTTGAATCCATGAACCTTGAGATCATGACCTGAGGAGAAGTAGAATGCTTAACCTACTGAGTCACCCAAGCGCCCCATTGAAATCTCAACTTTAGCATGCCCAAAATGAAACACATAAACTTGTGGCTCACTAAAGCTACATACCCTGTTCCTCTGGACTAAATATTCAGAACTAAAAATGCATTTAACTTTTTATTGTAATTAAAATACCATTTCCTAAATCATTTTAAAAATAGGTATGTATTATTTGATTTAAATAATAAACCAAATGATTCAAGACTAAAAGATGTAAGGGAAAAGTATTAGTTTAATATCTAAAGGAAGATAAAATAGAAATGCAAAGTAGTATAATTATTAGTATGCACATAGAATAGTAATTCACAAAGTATATACCAATTAGTACTTGATGTCATCATTTCAAAGATGAGTAAGACAAGATCTGTACTTTCATCTTCTTTTTTCTTATAAAGTTATAGAACATAAGTTCTAGCTTAGAAGTGGTTAGAGTACTCTATTGAAAAAAATTCTGAAGTTATATGGTGTTAGTAAGTCAAAGCATCTTAATCAATGACCACTAACTCTTAGAATAGTCTAGAATTCTGGAATCCCTGGAATGGTCACCATATTCTGGTTCTATATATATAAGTAATAATAATCAAAACAATGATCAGAGCTATGGTATGTACTATGTGCCAGCCATTAAATGCAAATTATTTCATTTAATCTCGTGACACTTTGAGAAGTATGTAATATTAATGGTTATTTTAAAAATTAATAAATTGAGGAGCACTTGGGGGCCTCAGCTGGTTAAGTGTCTGACTTTGGCTCAGGTCATGATCTCACAGTTCATTGGTTCAAGACTTGGGTCCAGCTCTGTGCTGACAGCCTAAAGTCTGCTTCGGTTCTGTTTCTCCCTCTCTCTCTGCTCCTTCTCTGTTCACACTGTTTCTCTCTCTTAAAAATAAATTAACATTAAAATAAATTTTTAAAAAATAAATCAAATTAATAAGTTGAGACTCAGAGATATTAAGTAATTTGTACAAGTTCACAATAATAGATGATAGTCAGAATTTGAAATCAGATCTATCTGACTTTAAAATCTCTCCTGTTATCCTCTTGATGAAACTGCCTATCTGACAAAGATGTCTAAATATTAGGAAAGAAATTAAGTGAATATCTTTAAAAAGCTTATGAATATGTGAAAATGCTTTTGTATCTTGACCTATAAAACCTGCCATATGCATAGCTACTTGATGTCAGTGAAGGAAGAAAAACAGTTGTAGTCACATAATTTGCAAGAATAACTAAATTAACCATTTCTACCTTATGGCCTTTGGAGATATTGATTGAAATGTAGACACATTTTCAGAAGTAGGCCAACTTTTTAGCAGCTTGCTCACTCTCCTGCCAACATCTCTGCACTGAAACGCAACTATGAGAAGCAAAAGCTTTGTTAAATCGGGGGGCTTTTCTGAGAGAGAGGAGACATCAGTGAACCCTCTGATCCCTTAACATCTTACCTAGAGTCAGATTCCTCTTTCTGCAGTTTCCCCCTCACTTCGTCCTCCCACCACCAGTCTGTAATAGGAAAAAGTTAAACCCTAGAAAAGTAGCTCCTACCTTGGCTGCATTTTCAAAGGGTGAAGAAGAAATTCTGTGACTTTTAAAGTTTTTCTTCCAGTATGAAGAATCACTTTCTGTAGGTTGAGGCTCCCGAGACTATTACAAGGTAGCCAACTAATGGTCCAAGCAGTCTAACTCTTTGGTGGATTTCCAGTGACAACTTTCTCATTATTAAAGATTGCCTATTTAATTCATTTTGAATTAATAACTTATTATCTGAGCAAGTTATCATAGTGTTACCTTGGACATCATTTTTTTTCCACCAGAACCGCATGAGACGTACGGAAACACAGAACCCAAATGGTTTCTTTCTTCTCCCCAGTTCAGTTGTGAGTTGGAGCTCAGCCAAAGAAGTGTCAACTTTAAGTCCCAGAGGCCTTTAAAATTCCCAAATTAGAATGTGCTTTGTTGTCATTCCCATGGATGTATGTTTTGGCTTCTAAGAAGCATGCAAGGCACTGTAGCCATGTAGAACATAAAAGAATATTTTGATGTATATGAATGAATATTTGAGTGGGGGCAGTATCTGTCCTGTCCTGGAACATTCCACTGTAGTGCTACATTAGCTCTCTCATGTAGAAAGGACTCCACTTTTCTTGCTTGATATTTTAGACATTATTCATCTTGATTCTTAAGAGAATTCAGAAATATGCGGCAAAAATTGGCATTGTTTTGTGGGTTTTAAAAGACATGGAGTAATTGTGCTATTTTTCTTCCACAGTCTTCCTTAGAATATTTGCAAGATGTTTATAATGATGTTTAATACTAAGAAGTAATAGCAAGAAATTCCCAGGTAGAGATGAGTAAAGATTTTTTAAAAAGCTTATTTACATTTTATGGTACAAATAAATTCATAAAAAATGTTCAACCATATATTAAAGATGATACAGCAAGAATTATACTCTAAGTCTCCATTTGCTTTAATTCAATTTATGATCTTTTTTGAACTGATTTTATACATATAAGGACTTTTTTAAGCACTGCTAAATATATCTTTAAAGAGATGAAAAAGTATTTGGTACTCTTCAAAAATCAGACTACAGTTGATAGCTGAGTTATGTGTTTACTATTTACAACTTCCTCTCTAAAGATACAGGTATTGCATTCCTTGCCTTTTCAAATGTAACCTTATACATCTGTTGAGCACACATCTGGACATTTAGCTCAACTCATCATTTCCTTCTGTATGTCGAAAACCTGTCAGTTATTTCAGCCAAGATTCAGCCCTTGGGAGAACTGAAAAAGTTACATCCTTCTTTTGTCCAGGTTTTATAAACTCTTCTTTACCTTTTTCCCCAGGATACCAGTAAGTATAAAAATAAGCAGTCTGAATTCCTTCTGGCTCTGGAGAAAGGAGCATGGGATGAGGGGCATGTGCTCCATTAACATTTGCTTCCATAGAATAAAGAACAAAGTCTTCATATGAAAAAAAAGACACTAACCACACAACTATTAAGCAAATGTCTTTTTTTTTTTACAAAGTAAATATAATTTGAATATAGAAAAGGAGCTTGAGTGCCAATGAGGAAGATCTGTACTTTCAAAAAGATAAAGATCTCATACTTCATAATATTAACATTTTCAAGTCATCAAGGATAAATGATTCTGAATGTGTGTACACCTAATCACTCAGCCTCACTTGACAGAATCATAAGAATAATTTAAAATGTTATAATCACAGTGCAAGAATTTAAAACATCTCTTAATAAAAGAACAATAAAATAGATGTGAAATTTGTGATTAAGGAATTTAATAATATGTATGTGTACTGTTATATATGTGTTATACTTAATTATGTCTATAACTGTATGTATCTACCTGCTTATTTTATATTTTAAAGTATTTATAAATGTTTTAAATGTTTATATATGTTTGTGTATGTTTATGTGCATGGAGGGGAATGGGTGTGTGCACTAAACTCTTTTATTAAAAAATACAGGAGGAATAAAGAGATGTTATAAAAATGGTTAACTATAAGTATGATTTCAATAGGGAAGAAGGATGGGAATAATATTTCTGAGTGTAGTTTTATGCTTTTGAATTATTGTATGCATATAACCACGAAAATAATAGTAAATATAAACAACTGAACATTAATTTAAAATGTAACTATATATCAAATTGTTACCATAACCAGAGAAAATGATTATTTCAAGTAATTTTTGAAACAGTTCTCTTATTATATTCATAATAGAATACACTTTAGAGAATATACAACACTGAGAAGAAATCTTAAACTTCAATCAGTAAATTTTTAGTTTCATATTATATTATAAAACATTTACTGTGTACTATACAACATAGCAAATAGAAAATACATTACTATTATTACAAGTCAAGATCTTCAGTATAAAAGAATATTGATAAAAATATGAAAGTTAAGAGCAAAATGCTAAATACTACAATTGAATTAGAGATGTCAATATGAAATTATATACACTATATATTATAGGTCTGTTTGCATATAAGACAAGAAAATTGTCAGCTAATGGTTGCAAAAGGAATAAGAATTTTTTTAAAACACCATTTTACAACCCTCATAATAGTAATAGTAATTCTGGCAATTTTCAAAACTGGAAGCAGAAATCTAATATGAAAGATTTGATGAGAACAGAACAGACTTGTGTCAAAGTATAGATTAACTGCTATTTACACACAAAAACAGCTAATTTCTGACAACTGAATGAATTCTTAATAATCAACAGGAAAATTTATATTTTCTTGGCTTACTGAATCATTTTGGATATGCATTTTTTTCTAGAAATTTGTTATGTGTTTATTTCACAGGAATGCACACACACACACACAGAAATCTCTATATAAGTTATGTAGATATTATTTATGATTTCTATATCTATATTTATATAGCGATACATACATATACAAATCATATATAGAGATTTCTTATTAAGGGGAAAATGTTCCTTTAGGGGTTTTGGCTAAAGAATATATAATCTTTCATTATCATACTTATTGATGTAGCTAACTGCCTTATGGAGATCCTAATCTGAGTACCTAACATCATTTATAAACTATTCTTGCCAAAAATATTCACCCTGAGTCTAATTGATCTGAATTCTAAATCTAGCATTCAATTTGCAGGTAACTGAGAAATCAGAGGGTACAGGCAAGCAATACTGGAAGGAAATAGATAAACCTAGAACGTAGATTAATTTACAAGATAACTGGTGCAGACAATTCAGATATAAATGGCATTAAAAATGGGGTAACATTTTCCAACTTAAAAGGTACATAAAAAGACAATAAAACTATTTGGTAAATATTGACTTGATTTAATAAAAAATTCATAGAAGGTATTCTCAGAATAATAGGGGGATTAAAAATGAATTGACTGAATATTGGATGATGTAATGGATTAATTGTTCAATTTCTTAGGGATAATAATATATTTTTAAAATTTTCTTATAATGGATGATTCATGATGAAGTATCTAGGGATAGAATTATATTTCAAAATACAGGGTAATTATTCAACTATACAACTCTAGTAGTATTTAAATACGTATTATTGTCAATTCATCTTCAAAAGAGCTAGCATGTTGCCTGCTCCCTCTCATATCTTCAATGAGAATTTGGGATACACATTAAAATGAATAGGTTGGTTAGGGTACCTGAGTGGCTCATTCAGTTGAATCTCTGACTCTTGATTTTGGTTCAGGTCATGATCCCAGGATCATGGGATCTAGCCCCATGCCAGGCTCCATGTTGCGTTTGGAGCCTGCTTAAGATTCTCTCTCTCCCTCTTCCTCCCTCCCCCTCTGTACTTTCTCTCTCTCTAAAATGAAAATAAATAAATAAAAATAAAAATAAAATGACTGGGTGGCTTAAAACAATATAAACAACAAAAAGTACAACTAAGCGCAGGACCCACTCCCAGAGTTTCTGATATAAGAGGTTCTGTTTAAAATCTACGTATTAATTTTTTAAAGCTTTTAAGGTGATTCTGATATACAGTCACAATAAGTATCATAGCGTAAGTCAATCAGCTAACAAATACTGTCTAGGCTGGAACACTGCAATAGGAGTATAACATTGCATGGGAAAAGAAAGTGTGAGCCTTACTCTATCTTATCCTAATACACCTTAATCCTTATTTTCAATAAAAATTTTGACACTTTAACAACCAAATTACAAAATTTAAATCTTCTTTCCTATCAATATATTTGAGGACTTCTATATGTCAGTGAATTCTATAAGAGGTAGATTGGATACATATTGATATTAGTATATGTTGTATTTAATGAAAATTTTTAATTTTATTAAGTGGCTAAAGAAATGGCAAAGCCCCAGACTCTGAGATCAATGGCCTCAGGTCAAAATATCCATGTTCTGACACATTAATTCTGATAGTTAGATAAATTAAACTCTCTTTGTTTTAGTTTCCTTTTGGTGAAAGTGGTGATCAAAATCATCTCCTGGGTTTTTTTTAATTAAATAAAAATATCTCCGAGAAACACTTAGAAACACAGAGAACTCAGTAAATGTTAGTCGCTATTAATATTACTTCATAAAATGACAGGTTTTCATTGCCTCCTAGGACAAAAAGGTATGGTATTTCTTGGGCCTTAATATGTTCATAAATATTTTACTAGATCTAATTCCAGTTAAGAATCGGGAGTCATGTAGGATTTGAAAATGGCAGGGGTTCCTGGGTGGCTCAGTCAGTTAAGCAACCAGCTCTTGATTTCAGCTCAGGTAATGATCTCATGGTTAGTGAGATCTAGTATGGCTTCAGGCTCTGCACTGACAGCATGAAGCCTACTGGGATTCTCTCTCCTCCACCTCCCCCTTTCTCTCTCTCTCTCAAAATAAAGAAGTAGACTTAAAAAATAAAGGAAATAGCATGAAGACTTCTTGTCATGTATAAAACAACCTCCTTACATTTAAATTTTAGTAAAATTTAATTTTTTTAAGTTTTATTTCTGAGAGAGAGACAGCATGAGCAGGGAACGGTCAGAGAGAGAAGGAGATACAGAATCTGAAGCAGGCTCCAGGGTCTGAGCTAGCCATCAGCACAGAGCCCAATGTGGGGCTCGAACCCACAAACCGTGAGATCATGACCTGAGCCGAAGCAGGAAGCTTAACCGACTGAGCCACCCAGGCACCCCAAATTTTAGTGAAATGTAGTACTCATCTTTTACCCACAAACTTTTGACAAAACCCTTCAGACTGATACTCATTAGTTCTTCCTGTTGAAGTTCTGATGTGTGTATACAGTGAAGTATGTGTGTTTTTTTTTTTTTTACAAATAGTTTATTGTCAAATTAGTTTCCACATAACACTCAGTGCTCATCCCCACAAGTGCCCTCCTCCATGCCCATCCCCCCTCCCCCCCACATCCATCAGTCCTCAGTTTTTGTCAGCATTCAAGAGTCTCTCTCATGGTTTGCCTCTCTCCCTTTCCCCCACCATTTCCCCCCTTCTTCTCCCACTTGTTCCTCCGTCAAGTTCCTCCTAATCCTCCTATACGTGCAAACATATGATATTTGTCCTTCTCTGCCTGACTTATTTCACTCAGCATAACACCCTCAAGGTCCATCCATGTTGCTACACATGGAATGGGAAAAGATAGTTGCAAATGACATATCAGATAAAGGGTTAATATCCAGAATCTGTAAGGAACTCACCAAACTACACGCCCAAAAAACAAACAACCCAGTGAAGAAATGGGCAGAAGATATGAACAGACACTTCTCCAAAGAGGACATCCAGATGGCCAACAGACACATGAAGTATGTGTTTAGAATCACTGAAAAGATGGTGATTAATGTAAGAGCGAAGTAATATCTACTGCCACTCTAATGAGTTCCTGTTTTGTTGTGATTATGTACTTCATTACATAGAAATATTTATCTCCATTCTCATTAATCAATCTCTTTTCTTGGCATTGGTAA